>NC_069507.1:220248335-220548335 GCF_027579735.1 Bombina bombina
TACTACAAATACTCAAACATGCAGAGAGCAGCATGCTAGATATACTTTCAATAGTGTCTCCTCCCACAACACAGCTTAGTCAATATGGACAACCTTTACAGAATGTGTGACTTGAATGAAAAGCACCTAGATACTTTGTATCAAACAGATCAAGTTTGCCATTTAGGATAGGGTTAACCCCTTGGCTGCTAGAGACGGTTGCTATGCTTTTCATCATAAGCTGCAGAAGATCATTTTGATAAAAAAAACCCTGCTTACTTAGGCTTCTCATTGGTGATAAGGATCCTCACTTTGTTGAGTGCTTTCTTGGCACCTGTGGTGGTGGGGACGGGCTTGGTGTGAGCTGGGCTGGCATTAGGACTGGAGATATACACCTTGCGGCCGCTACTTGTGGGAGGCTTAGATGGAGAGAAGTCCGAGACAAACACAATGCCCTCACTGGTTAACACTGTGAGAAGAACAAAAACAAACCGAATTTCAAAATGAGTAACTTTTTTCTATTTGAAAAATGAATTATTATTGATATACATAAACTGGCTTTTTTTCTAAGGCTTGTCCCTTTCGACCAGTAGACATAAGAGTGCTTATCCTATTATTATTCACAAAACACAATAGCTCAGGATCTCTGGCAGAGCAATGCAAACAGTGAGTACTGATGATTTTATCCCCCTACTTTGATGGCTTGATCGAAGATGTGGCGCATGTGTACTGGAAGTGCACTATAGAAAATTTACCTTCTGGCTTGGACGAATCACCCGCTGCAGGTAAGATTAAGATAAATTCAAGCGAATATGACTAATAAAGAGCTATCATACACTTCATGACGGACTGTAACTTTATATGAGGAATCATTTTTATATCACCTAGGCAACACGCCACCTTACAGGAGCTGAGGCACATTTCAAGAAGAAAGTTCACACAGTATGACCTGTTAATGGATGTATGACTAGAATATGAGAATCGTGCTCACTGAACTTACAGGCAAGTTGTGTTGGCTGAAAAGGATTGAAGGAGAAGGACAGGATGTTTTCTGCGTAGCTTTTCTTCCACAGCTTTGTGCCGGTATCCGCGTTCCACAGCGCAATTAGGTTAGGAGGATGAACGGCTAGCAGCAGGTCCCGTGAGGCATCCTGACTCCACAGCCATTGCATGTCTGAATAAAATTAAATAAAAACAAACATAGAAGCACATCTGTATTATTATCATCATTTATTTGTATAGCGCTGTAAAAGTCTGACATTATTATTATTATTGGAAATGTGTTAATACATAAGTATGTTTAAAATGACTAAACTATACCCTCAGATTAATGATCCTTAAAGGACCACACTACAGTTTAATTTTTTTATCAAACATGTCTGTTAAATGGACATAAAACACATTTCGACTGCAATATAAAATGCTTTTAAATGCATTCACTAAATACACTTCATGCATCTCCCGCTAATTATGGCCACCGCCAGTTTTTGAACCTATATTTCACTGCAGATATCTGAAGGAGAATTGCTGCACAGGTGCAAACACGTTAGCAATGGAATGCAGTGAAAACTATTTATCAACATTGCGGCATCCATGACTAGAGGGAAGCAGGGAATAGCCCCAGTACTATTGCTTATAAAATGTTTTTAGCGCTAGATTACAAGTGGAGCGCAATCAGGGTCATGGGCTGTGTACCCGGTACAGTTTGAGAGTGCAGTCCACTCCCGTGTTTTGTGTGTCTAGGAAGATTACATAAGCCTGTGCACCCTTGGGTGGTTCCCAGTTTGTTTCATTGAGAACTTGCATTGTATGGCTGTATTAGGGACCCAGGATGGGAGAGACCTTGACGTGGTTCCTGGGCTTGACCCATTTGGCCAAGCCCAGGCTCTTCCATTTTTCCTTAGCTGTGTGCTTGCAAAAGAGTGCCAGACTTTCTCTGTGTGTTTATATATATATATATTTAAATTTAAATTATGGTGGAGATAAAAGCACGAGATTAAAATCCTCCACAGTATTAGAAGCAAAAAGCCTGAGATGTTGCATATCTTACCGAGAATCCTCTGGTGCATTGGTTTTATATATATATATATATATATATATATTTAAAAATACATAGAACATTTTCCCCTATGTGAACATTGGAATGTAAAATATTTACAGTACATACACAATAAAACACATTATTAAAAATTTAAATGTAGTAAAAATGTATTTTTTTTATTTTTACATATTTGAGTGGAAAGGGCTCCAAAGTATTTATACATATTGATATAGGTGCATATATGTTTTTATATGTGTATACATATAAAACTAATTATTCATATTTATATGAATAATTAGTGTATATATGATTGCAACTGTTAATTTTAATGTATTTATGTAATGCAACTTTTTTTTTGTAAGCCCTAACCATTTACGTGAGTTTGCACTTGTGCGGTCGCATTTACTTTACAATTTGTAATATGCACACAAGATAAGGTGGGCGCAATATTTTAATTTCGTGCGCACACTAACGTTAGCGCGCCACGTGTAATCTAGCCCTTCTGTAAGTAATAATAATCAGAGCATTTAATGGCTTTATGATCACGTACCATGGATGGGCTTGGAGTGTTCTTGTATTTCACACCGTGTTGCACCAGTTGTAACATCCCACACAATGATCTTTCCAGTGGTGTCAGCAGATGCCAGACGAAGTGAATATGGAGAGCCCATATTATGATGGTAGTTTTCTCTAGCCCATTTAACCTATATAGAAAAATCTGTCAGTATCACATACACTTGTAGCCAAACGTACATTTATAACACAAACGCAGCTGTTAAGGGTCATGTGATCACTAAATACAGATATAAGTAATGGCCTATTCTTGGTTCCCTATTAGATTTAAAGGGACATTAAACCCATTTTTTTCTGTCACAATTCAGATACAAAATGCAATTTTAAACAACTTTCCAATTTACTTTTATTATCAAATTTGATCCATTCTCTTGTTATCCTTGCAACAGTACATTACTGGGAGCTAGCTAAACATATCTAGTCAGCCAATGACAAGAGACAAATTGTGTAGCCACCAATCACCAGCGTGTTCCGATTTGTGTAGGATATGTACATTTACTTTTTCAACAAAGATACCAGTAAGTTTGAAAATAGAAGTGAATATTTGCTGTATTGTACAACTCACAGTTTGTTAAAGGGACACTAAACCCACATTTTTTCTTTCATGCTTCAGATAGAGAATGCAATTTTAAGCAACTTTCTAATTTACTCCCATTATCAATTTTTCTTCGTTCTCTTGCTATCTTTATTTAAAAAGCAGGAATGTGACGCATAGGAGCCGGCCCATTTTTAGTTGAGAACCTGGGTTATGCTGCTTATTGGTGGGTTAATGTAAGCCTCCAATAAGCAAGCACTATCCATGGTGCTGGACTTAAAATGGGCTGGCTGCTAAGATTTACATTCCTGCTGTTAAAATAAAGATAGCAAGAGAACGAATAAAAATTGATAATAGGAGTAAATTAGAACGTTGATTAAAATATCATGCTTTATCTGAATCATGAAAGGTTCAGTGTCCCTTTAAAGGGATATAAAACCCTTTTTTTATTTTCTTTCATGATTTTTTTCTTCGTTCTCTTTGTATCTTTATTTGAAAAGCAGGAATGTAAGCTTATGAGCTGGCCCATTTTTGGTTAAGCACCCTGGGTAGCGCTTGCTGATTGGTGGCTAAATGTAGCCAAAATTCATAATAGGAGTAAATTAGAAAGTTGCTTAAAAATGAATGCTCTCTGAATCATGATAGAAAAAATGTAGGTTTCATATCCCTTTAATAAAGCTTGTTTAAAAAAAAAAATAGCTATAAAATATGACAAATAGACTACTGCATTACCACTGTCGCTCTCTCTCTGCTAAAAAGTGTTTCATGGTTGGCTATTATATTTATTTGTATAGCTTATATGGAACAATCAGTATGTTATTATAGCTTTCATTATTTTATCACTTCATGTAATATCAACAGATATAGTGTTAATCTTCCACAAGTGTCCCAGGATATTGGGAATTCTTTCAAGAATAGAGTCATTGAGTAGGGATTGTGTCCGAGATACACGCAGTGATATGGCTGTGCTTTGATGTTAAAGGGACACGAAACCCAACATTTTCCTTTCATGATTCAGTCAGAGCATTTGATTTTAAAACAACTTTACAATTTATATTTGTTATCTAATTTGCTTTGTTCTCTTGGTATCCTTAGTTGAACAGCATACCTAAGTAGATTCAGGAGCAGCAATACATTGCTCTTGTCATTGGTTCATGAGATGTCTTCAGCTGGATCCTAGTAGTGCATTACTGCTTTTTCAACAAAGGAAACCAAGAGAATAAAGAAAATTTGACATTCTAAGTAAAATGGAAAGTTGTTTTGATCCCACGCTCTATCTGTATCATGAAAAGAAACAATTAGGTTTCACGTCCCTTTAATATGCTTTGATATATATGACATTTTTAGCTGAGTCCATAGAAGAGAATAATTTGGACTTGACTGTCCCTTTAATCAGCTGTTAAAGGGACAGTCAAGTCCAAAAAAAACTTTAATGATTCAGATAAAGCATGTCATTTTAAACAACTTTCAAATTTACTTTTATCACCAATTTTGCTTTGTTCACTGGGTATTCTTAGTTAAAAGCTAAATATAGGAGGTTCATATGCTAATTTCTTAGACCTTGAAGGCCGCCTCTTATCTAAATGCATTTTGACAGTTTTTCACCACTAAAGGGCATTAGTTCATGTGTTTCATATAGATAACATTGAGCTCATGCACGTGAATTTACTGAGGAGTGAGCACTGATTGGCTAATACGCAAGTCTGTCAAAAGAACTGAAATAAGGGGGCAGTCTGCAAAGGCAAAGATACAAGATAATTACAGAGGTAAAACGTGTATAATTATAACTGTGTTGGTTATGCAAAACTGGGGAATGGGTAATAAAGGGATTATCTATCTTTTAAAACAACAAAAATTCTTGTGTTGACTGTCCCTTTAAGTTACATTCTATATTTTCCTCTAGTTTGAGGGTATGTATATATGATTAATAGTTATGGCCAGAATCACTCCTCTTTTTTTCAATTCATTATTGTAATTTTGAGTGATTGACACACCATTTTAAAGGGATGTTAAACTGTCTGTTTCATTGTTGTAATAAAAAGCACTAAGGTGTGTCTTATATTTAATAGAAATAATTGCAATAGGTATTATTCATCTACAATATTTAAATGGATTATACCTTTTATTTCTTTTTTTCCCTAGATATGTGGAGTGTTGTTTACTTCCTGTCACAGCCCTACAAGGTGGAAGAGCCTCTGCAGGAAGGTTTATCTTAGCCTGATGTCATAGAACTTCTAGGTTGGTTACTATTAAGTGAATAGACTAAATAACAGGGAGTCAGGCTTGCTCATGCCTAGATCAGTCAGAATGTAACCTTAGTTTAAAATATTTTCCGTATCACACTGGGGGCAGGGGCTACACTGATAATTTCTAAGTGCTCATTATGAAAAAAAACAAGTAAGTTGTTTATAGTTTTTTACACAATCATATTTGTTTTTACAGACGGAGCACTGTTTAATATCCTTTTAATAAAATAGATAAGTTGAAGCTTGATATGTTTGTGGGTTATTATACTTGGCAGAACGGAAATGTCTATCCTCGTGTGAATTGTTGTTTATGTACTAATAATACATTACAGCCAAGTCGATAAATTATGTGTTTCAGCCTCCTCCAGCAGCCAAGGGCTAATTTGGAACTAAAGTCTGTAAAATCTATCTTCAAAAAAAGTATTAACTAATATAGATCTAGTGTAGCAACTAGCAAGTACTGTAATCATTGAGCTGTTGTTGCTTGCTATACTTTCTCTTCTTACATCAGGATTAAAAATGAGAGCGTGAACCCACGACATACATTCTTACCTAAAATTACCTTAGAATATCCGGTGATGTTCTAAAAACATATCTCAATAAAAATTCAGATAAAATATAAGCAAATAAAATAGACAACATTTTCTGTAAATGATATGACTTTGAAACTACTCAGACTATACCCCTATTCAGACTATTGTGACTTTATGCAGCCAATCAGGATGCAAAGTCCCAGGACTTGCAAAGGAGGGTGCATCTGGCATGTGCTGGCACAGTCACTTAATATCCAGCTTAAAAAACGTCACTATAAGATGTTGCAACATTATGAGATTGCAGTAAAGCAAAAAGTGTGACCTCAGCACTGATGATGTTGATTGGCATTTTAATTTCACCATGCAGATGACAGTAAAGAAAGAGTATCTGAAGAATAACCGCTCACAGAGCACATACTGCGCTGAGATGAAGACATTTAAAGGGACACTCAAGTAAAAAACAAAAAACTTTCATGATTTAAATAGGGCATATAATTTTAAAACAACTTTCCAATTTACTTTAATTATCAATTTTGCTTTTTTCTCTTGATATTCTTAGTTTAAAGCTAAACCTAGGAGGTTCATATGCTAATTTCTTAGACCTTGAAGGCCGCCTCTAATCTGAAAGCATTTTGACAGTTTTTCACCACTAGAGGGCGTTAGTTCATGTGTTTCATATAGATAACATTGAGCTCATGCACATGAAGCTCCAAGGAGTCAGCACCGATTGGCTAAAAATGCAAGTCTGTCAAAACAACTGAAATAAGGGGACAGTTTGCAGAGGCATAGATACAAGGTTATCACAGAGGTAAAAAGTATATTATTATAACTGTGTTGGTTATGCAAAACTGGGGAATGGGTAAAGGGATTATCTATCTTTTTAAACAACAACAATTCTGGTGTTTACTGTCCCTTTAAAGGTTAGATATCTTGTTTTTTTATATGGGGATGCTCTTCTGATAATTCAGTCAACTTTTTACAGAGTTGAATACTAAGGCAAATAAATGAATGCCATGTGATGTAATGATAAATACTACATAAATACATACAATTTTAAAGCCAGAGTCTGTTTTTGCTTTCAAACACTCCATACACATTTTAACACGTATAATAGCAATGTTACATATAATTTTAAAATACAAGAACTGCCATATTCTCTTTCATTAAATGTACCTTGTTCTCTGACACTGCAGCACTATGCAGATTTTGTATATATCTTTAATTTTGCGCACAGACATACAGGTAAGTATTAATGATACTGTGTGGTTTCAAAGATGAAATAATTACAAGGAGCCTGCAAATTTTACTAATAAAAATACAATTTAGGGTGTTCAATGCCACACTGCAACCTACAATACTCAATTACAAATTAAGACTCGTCTTTCAACCAAGACAATTACCATCACCAACCACAAAGATCGCCCGCTTACCTTCACCACATTGGCTTTGTGTTTTTCCAAGACCTGAAGTGTCTGTGCTGATCTAGGATCCACCACAAGAACTAGCGAGTGGCATCCATATGCAATGAGACCCTGGCAACCCCTAACAAGAAAGCAAATTAAAGTTACTCAACTATTTTTCTACTTTCATAAACAAATGATAAATTAGTTACATGTAGACACCACTGAAAAATAATAAAAATAGAAGCACTAATGGATAAAAAGGAGTGGTACATTATCTGAAACCTAGGGGCCAGCTGTCCTCTAAACCAGGGCTCAACAAACCCAAGACACCCACGGTGCCCCCCATTGGACACCACCAGCCACACATAAAGGGGCAGTAAACTTGCAAACTAATGTTCTATAATTCTGTACATAGTGCAGAATTATATAACATTAGCTTACCGACAGATTTATACAGTAAAGTATTGCAGATACATTTTATGTAAAACCTCCTTGCTGTACTGAGCGGGTCTGGTTTTTCCCCAGCGCATCGCAGCAACACTGTCTAGTCACAGTGTGCCCGGTCGCGCAATTAAAATGAATGTAGCTCGCTGCCGCTCTGGTCTAGTAGCATTTTAATGGCGCGACCAGGCACACTGTGAATAGACAGTGTTGCCGCGATGCGCTGGGGAAAAACCAGACCCGTTCAGTAGAGCAAGGAGCGGCGTTCTGGAAAAAGGAGCTCTGATTGAATGCTGTATCATATCTCCGAAATCTATGGTCACACTGTGATTCATTAGGCAAAAACTGCTATATTCAAGTGATTTCTAAGGAGTTTTTTTATAGCAATACAAACGGCAAGTGAAAAGTTAATTGTGTCATAAGATACCTGCCTGTGAGTGAATACGGCATAGTGCTGTGCCTGCATGAACTTTTCATTCACCAATATGGATTACAAATACACATCATTTGGGATGTTTTCTTTCTCTTTTCTAAATGATGGATCCAGAACAACGGACTTAATTTAAGACTGAATACAGGTTTTCTGTTTACTAAGGTTGACAATCTTTTTGCAGAGTTTTTGATATTATGTTGCTAACTATCAAATATATCATTTTTGTTAAAATATACTACTTGGATTGTCTCTCTCTTTCTTTACCTATGGCTAAGTTTACTATTTATGAGATATAGTCTGTTGCTGGATAATAAGGGTTCTTTTTCTCTTCTGTAGATTCAATTGTAACATTAACCCCTGCCGTGCACTACAAAGAAAGTGTATCCCATTTAGGAACAAAATATATATATATATATATATATATATATATATATATATATATATATATATATATATATATATATATATATATATATATATATATATATATATATATATATCTTTGTATTAGACTCTCATATAATTATACTAGTAATTATATTAAATTATAATTAATTATACTGCTGGCACATTGTCTATACTGCTGGCACATTTTATATATATATATATATATATATATATATATATATATATATATATATATATATATATATATATATATCTTTGTATTAGACTCTCATATAATTATACTAGTAATTATATTAAATTATAATTAATTATACTGCTGGCACATTGTCTATATATACACACACACATACACGTACAGTATATTATATATATATATATATATATGCACAGGCTTATGTAATCACCCCAGTCATATACAAAACACGGAAGGGGACTTCACTCCTAGACCGGACCGGGTACACATTCCATGACCCTGCAACATGCTCAGCCCTGGGTGCTCAGTGGCACTCACAAGAAGTTTTTTGTATATGACTGGGGTGATATATAAGCCTGTGCACCCTTCACTTGTTCCCAGTTTGTTTGAATTGAGAGCTTGCATTGTGTGGCTGTTTTAGGGTCCCAGGTTTTTGGAAAGGACCTTGACGTGGTACCTGGGCTTTTTCCAATTTGGCCAGATGCGGTTATTAACCTTTCCATTTTTGCTTTTAATCTTAGCTGAGAGCTTGCTAGTGAGTGCAGGGTTTTCTCTGTGTTATATATATATATATATATATATATTTATTTATTCATAAAATATTTTACCAGGAAGGATACATTGAGATTTCTCTCGTTTTCAAGTATGTCCTGGGTAAAACGCACAATATATATACGATTAGAAGTCAAAGACGACTCAAGTCTGAGTTATTTCCCCTTTTTTTTTTCTTTATTCCAGTAAAAGGGAAAACTAAAAACCAAAATGTTTCTTTGGTGATTCAGATAGAACATACAATTCTAAACAACTTTCCAATTTACTTCCATTATCAAATTGTATTCCTTTTCTTGGTATCCTTTGTTGAAAAGCAGGAAGGTAAGTTCAGAAGTGTGCAAGTCTCTGCAGTACTAAATGGCAGCAGTTTTACAACAATGTTATACATTAGCAAGAGCACTAGATGGCAGCAGTTTTACAACAATGTTATACATTAGCAAGAGCACTAGATGACAGCAGTTTTACAATGTTATACATTAGCAAGAGCACTAGATGACAGCAGTTTTACAACAATGTTATACATTAGCAAGAGCACTAGATGACAGCAGTTTTACAACAATGTTATACATTAGCAAGAGCACAAGATGTCAGCAGTATTACAACAATGTTATACATTAGCAAGAGCACTAGATGGCAGCAGTTTTACAACAATGTTATACATTAGCAAGAGCACGAGATGGCAGCAGTTTTACAAAAATGTTATACATTAGCAAGAGCACTAGATGACAGCAGTTTTACAACAATGTTATACATTAGCAAGAGCACGAGATGACAGCAGTTTTACAACAATGTTATACATTAGCAAGAGCACGAGATGACAGCAGTTTTACAACAATGTTATACATTAGCAAGAGCACTAGATGACAGCAGTTTTACAACAATGTTATACATTAGCAAGAGCACTAGATGACAGCAGTTTTACAACAATGTTATATATTAGCAAGAGCACTAGATGACAGCAGTTTTATAACAATGTTATATATTAGCAAGAGCACGAGATGACAGCAGTTTTACAACAATGTTATACATTAGCAAGAGCACTAGATGGCAGCAGTTTTACAACAATGTTATACATTAGCAAGAGCACGAGATGACAGCAGTTTTACAACAATGTTATATATTAGCAAGAGCACGAGATGGCAGCAGTTTTACAACAATGTTATACATTAGCAAGAGCACTAGATGGCAGCAGTTTTACAACAATGTTATACATTAGCAAGAGCACTAGATGGCAGCAGTTTTACAACAATGTTATACATTAGCAAGAGCACTAGATGGCAGCAGTTTTACAACAATGTTATACATTAGCAAGAGCACTAGATGGCAGCGGTTTTACAACAATGTTATACATTAGCAAGAGCACTAGATGGCAGCAGTTTTACAACAATGTTATACATTAGCAAGAGCACTAGATGGCAGCAGTTTTACAACAATGTTATACATTAGCAAGAGCACTAGATGGCAGCAGTTTTACAACAATGTTATACATTAGCAAGAGCACTAGATGGCAGCAGTTTTACAACAATGTTATACATTAGCAAGAGCACTAGATGGCAGCAGTTTTACAACAATGTTATACATTAGCAAGAGCACTAGATGGCAGCAGTTTTACAACAATGTTATACATTAGCAAGAGCACTAGATGGCAGCAGTTTTATAATAATGTTATACATTAGCAAGAGCACTAGATGGCAGCAGTTTTACAACAATGTTATACATTAGCAAGAGCACTAGATGGCAGCAGTTTTACAACAATGTTATACATTAGCAAGAGCACTAGATGGCAGCAGTTTTATAATAATGTTATACATTAGCAAGAGCACTAGATGGCAGCAGTTTTACAACAATGTTATACATTAGCAAGAGCACTAGATGGCAGCAGTTTTATAATAATGTTATACATTAGCAAGAGCACTAGATGGCAGCAGTTTTATAATAATGTTATACATTAGCAAGAGCACTAGATGGCAGCAGTTTTACAACAATGTTATACATTAGTAAGAGCACTAGATGGCAGCAGTTTTACAACAATGTTATACATTAGCAAGAGCACTAGATGGCAGCAGGTTTACAACAATGTTATACATTAGCAAGAGCACTAGATGGCAGCAGTTTTACAACAATGTTATACATTAGTAAGAGCACTAGATGGCAGCAGGTTTACAACAATGTTATACATTAGCAAGAGCACTAGATGGCAGCAGGTTTACAACAATGTTATACATTAGCAAGAGCACTAGATGGCAGCACTATTTCCTGTCATGTAGTGCTCCAGACCAGTGCACGCTACCTATCTAGATATCTCTTCAGCAAAGAATAACATAAGAACATGAAAGAAAAATATTGGGTTTAGATTTTAAAAAGGGACAGTAAAGTCAAAATAAAACTTATTTTTCAGACAGAGCACACAATTTTCCAATTCAGCACTATTATCAAATTTGATTTGATCTCCTGGCATTATCTAGGTAGGCTTAGGCTAAATGCTAGCTACTGATAGGTTGCTGCATTTCCCTCTTGTCATTTGCTCACACAATAGGGCCAATTCATCAAGCTCCTTCAGGCTCAGAATCAGGAGTTTAGAAGCAGCGGTCTTAAGACCGCGGCTCCTTAAAGGGGAACTGGACCCAATTTTTTTATTTTATGATTCAGACAGAGCATGCAATTTTAAGCAACTTTCTAATTTACTTCTATTATCAATGTTTCTTCATTCTCTTGCTATCTTTATTTGAAAAAGAAGGCATCTAAGCTAAGGAGCCAGCAAATTTTTGGTTCAGTACCATGGACAGCACTTGTTTATTGGTGCTGTCTAATCAGCAAGGACAACCCAGGTTGTTCACCAAAAATGGGCCGGCATCTAAACTTACATTCTTGCTTTTCAAATAAACATACAAAGAGAATGAAGTAAATTTGATAATAGGAGTAAATTAGACCGTTGCTTAAAATTGCATGTTCTATCTGAATCACGAAAGAAAAAATTTGGGTTCAGTGTCCCTTTAACTCGTCTTTCGCCTCTGAGGCGGCAGACATCAATCGGCACGATAACATACGATCGGGTTGATTGACACCCCCTGCTAGTGGCCGGCTTGCCGAGAATATGCAGGGGGCGGCATTGCACAAGCAGTTCACCAGAACTACTTGTGCAATGATAAATGCCGACAGCCTATGCTGTCGGCATTTATCGATGTGCGGCGGATATGATCGCTACAGCGGATCATGTCCGTCCGCACTTTCATAAATGTGTCAGTTTCTGGCGTATATGTGTTGCTGCAAAAATGAAGTATTTAAAAGACATAAGAGGTATGTTTGTAGGTTGTTTTTTTGCTTGTTTCTATAGCTCATCAGATTGGGAAGTTATCATCCACTGAGTGGTGCAGGGTGTGCTTGTCGGCCAGTGAACATAAAATGGACATTAGACATTAGATATGTGATAGACATAATGATATATTGAAATATATAAATAGCCTGACAATAATGACTTTTTAAATGATCAGATGTGTTTAAATATTAGTGAAATAAGCGTAAAATTTTAGTCTTCATAAAGTAATGGAGACCACCATGTTCTAACCTAGATTTTTCAATGTTTTGCTATGAAAAGTGTGCTATCTTATGTTATCTCTTCTGCTGAGGACAGATAGGGACAGTTATAAATAAGTTACAAAGTGTTTAACATCCATTTAAAAAAGAGAAAAAGTCAAAACTAAAAAAACGTTCATGGTTTAGATAGAGTATGCACTTTTAAACAACTTTTGAATTCACTTATATTATCAAATTTGCTCTACTCTTTTGTATCTTTTGTTGAAAAAGCAAAGCTAGGTAGGCTCAGGGGCAGCAATGTACTACTAGGACCTAACGAACACATCTGGTGAGCCACTGACAAGAGGTACTTGTGTGTTGCTACCAATTACCAGCTAGCTCTCAGAAGTGCATTGCTATACCTGAGATTACCCAAGTATGCTTTTCAACAAAGGACACCATGAGAAAAAAACGCAAATCTGATTAAAAAAAAGTGAACTGGGTAGTTGTTTCATTAAAATTGCATGAACTGTCACAATCATTAAAGTTTTATCTTGACTTTAATGTCCCTGGTACAAAAGTCACTGATCTTTTGGCATAACATATTTAGATATATAAGGTATATTGTATAATATGTGTAGAAAATTGTATATGCTGCCAAAAAACAAAAATAATTATTTCCAAAAATAAAAACGGGCTGCCAAAATTACAAACCTAACAAAATCAAATTGCATTGGGACACTTATGTGCTATATAAAGTGAGCTGACAGTAGAACACATTTACATCCTATCATGAGTCTGACACTTCATGACCTCTGACCTCTCCTCCCATTGAAACTCACCAGTCCAGTGCCCCCTTGTTTTGCGGGGTGAGCGCTCCGGTAAGGGTGCGTGTGGACAGCTTCATATTCACGGTGAAGGGAATCATGATGCGACTGTGAGGCCGGTAGACTGACAGACAGCGGTAAGAGTACACAGCTACCTACCAACCCAACAGTTCCGGGACTGTGCAGTAGGAGGCGAGGCGGCACTTCCGGGTATAGCAACTTCAGAATCCTATAACAGCCATATTTAAGAAGGGAAGAAACATCTGTTCTACCGTACTAAGCTAAGGGAAATAAGGGCAAGCAAGTAAGCAGGGGATTCATTGGTATTTGGTTGAACTATTTCTTGTGGAATTTGAAGTGTTATAACTTTATTAGCTTGTGCTAAAGGCCAATTACGTTTTCAAGCTTCTCTATTTTCTTGAATATTTAATACGACAGCTGCAGCATGTGTTAGGCTCTATTTTTTTGCATGATACAGTACATAATGTAGTGTCTATGTCACTTGGAAAAAACGTCTTTGCACATATAAAGTTAGGCTAGCATTGAAATAATACAGGTTGTGCCATAAGTTTACATACCCTGGCAGAATTTATGATTTCTTGGCCATTTTTCAGACAATATGAATAACACAAATACTTTTCTTTCACTCATGGTTAGTGTTTGACTGAAGCCATTTATTATCAATCAACTGTGTTTACTCTTTTTAAATCATAATGACATCAGAAACTACCCAAATGACCCTGATCAAAAGTTTATATACCCTGGTGATTTTGGCCTCAAAACATGCACACAAGTTGACACAAAGGGGTTTGAATGGCTATTAAAGGTATAGTGTGAAATATATAGGAGCGCCAAGAAGAGGCTAAGGTATATCACAGGACTAGTATTAATAGTATAATCAATTCGATATCGGATATCAAATAGATTAGCTGAAAGATAATACTTTACAATCAGTGACTATATAAAAACAATTTATTAAAATTCAGACATATCAACCTATTTAGGTTGTAAAAAGTACTAAATAAGATCACAAAACTCAATAAGATGACAATACAATATAAAAAATGTACCAATATTCTATACCCCATAGGCCGTTTGTTTAGTGCACTTTTCTCTTCTTTCTCCAGGTCTTGTTTTTTTACGGATTAGGATATTGGACCATCACCAACCCCCAGGATTATTAGCTATTTTGTACCCTATCGAGGGACATTGGAATTGGAACCATCATTGACTTTTTTTGAAAATTTTCTTGTTTTTAGGTCATTATTGTCATTTTTGTTATTGTTCATATTATGTCAGCCACTGTTTAATTTTATTGTTATTTGTCAGTATTGCTAACCGCTGAGCTAGCGGAGGAGGGAACCACCCACTTTGTTGATTTAGGAACCCCTCACCACTTTGTTTAGAGAGTGACTAGTCACATAATATATTTCCAAGTCAGTATTGTTGTTTACACAACCCACCATCTTTTTTATCGGTATTCACCTTATTTTATGATGCACTTTTTGTTGAAATTATCTTTTTATATTATTCTCTATTAGAACATACCTGTATTGTTCAATTAGGATAGGGTTGGGCATTGCCTTGTTTTCACAAGTTTGGTTCACACAATTTTTGATTGGGTCTTCCTTTTTTATCCACCCATTGATTGTATTTGAGCACTGTAACCACTTTTAGTGTTGCATCTTAAACGTATGAGCTTTCTAGTTAATTAGATTAATTGAATGGTCACAATATCGCACATTCAAGCATTGTAAACCACTTATCAGGAATAAGTGGTTCCTTCTTGTAGTCTGTGTTAATTCATTTGATTCAACTGGATCATATATCACTCATAGTGTTGCTTTTTAGAATTAATAGCTTTTTTAGGTATATTTAATGGTCAGGTTATTTGAGATTTAGGCATTGTGAACCACACATCTGGTATAAGTGGTCCCTTCTTGTAGTCTGTGGCAACGTTTGAATAAGAACGTACCACCTATTATTTCCTTTATCTTGTGTATAATATAGAATCGAGTGTACAGGTTTTTATATTGTATTGTCATCTTATTGAGTTTTGTGATTTTATTTAGTACTTTTTACAACCTAAATAGGTTGATATGTCTGAATTTTAATAAATTGTTTTTATATAGTCACTGATTGTAAAGTATTATCTTTCAGCTAATCTATTTGATATCCGATATCGAATTGATTATACTATTAATACTAGTCCTGTGATATACCTTAGCCTCTTCTTGGCACTCCTATATATTTCACACTATATCTTTCCACCAGATCTATTAGGGGATCTTCTTTATAGTGCAGCAGGTGTATTATTATTCATCCGAGGCGCTGGAAACTTCATTTTCGTTGTAAATATGGCTATTAAAGGTAACAATCCTCACCTGTGATCTGTTTTCTTGTAATTAATGTGTGTGTATAAAAGGTCAATGAGTTTCTGGACTCCTGACTGACCCTTGCATCTTTCATCCAGTGCTGCACTGACGATTCTGGATTCTGAGTCATGTGGAAAGCAAAATAATTGTCAAAGGACCTGCAAGAAAAGGTAGTTGAACTAAACTGTATAAAACAGGAAAGGGATATAAAAAGATATCCAAGGAATTGAGAATGCAAATCAGCAGTGTTTGAACTCTAACAAAGAAGTGGAAAATGAGGGGTTCTGTTGAAACCAAACCACGGTCAGGTAGACCAACTAAAATTTCAGCCACAACTGCCAGGAAAATTGTTCGGGATGCAAAGACAAACCCACAAATAACTTCAGGTGAAATACAGGACATGTGGTGTGGCTGTTTCAAGATGCACAATATGGAGGCACTTGAAGAAAGATGGGCTGCATGGTCGAGTCGCCAGATAAAAGCCATTACTACGCAAATGCCACAAAGTATCCTGCTTACAATACGCCAAACAGCACAGAGACAAGCCTCAAAGCTTCTGGCACAAAGTCATTTGGAGTGATGAGACCAAAATGTAGGTTTTTGGCCACAACCATAAACGCTACATTTGGAGAGGAGTCAACAAGGCCTATGATGAAAGGTACACCATTCCTACTGCAAAACATGGAGGTAGATCGCTGATGTTTTGGGGATGTGTGCGCTACAAAGGCACAGGAAATTTGGTCAGAATTGATGGCAAGATGAATGCAGTATGTTATCAAACAGAACACCTCATTTTTCACTTCTTGATTAGAGTTTGAACACTGCTGATTTGCATTCTCAATTCCTTGGATATCTTTTTATATCCCTTTCCTGATTTATACAGTTCAACTACCTTTTTCCCACAGATCCTTTGATAATTCTTTTTCTTTCCCCATGACTCAGAATCCAGAAACGTCAGTGCAGCACTGGATGAAAGATGCAAGGGTCTGTCAGGAGTCCAGAAACTCATTGACCTTTTATATACACACACTAATTACAAGCAAACAGATCACAGGTGAGGATGGTTACCTTTAATAGCCATTCAAACCCCTTTGTGTCAACTTGTGTGCATGTTATCAGGCAAAAATCACCAGGGTATGTAAACTTTTGATCAGGGTCATTTGGGTAGTTTCTGTTGTCATTATGGTTTAAAAAGAGTAAACACAGTTGATTGATAATAAATGGCTTCAGTCAAACACTAACCATGAGTGAAAGAAAAGTTTTTGTGTTATCATTCATATTCTCTGAAAAATGGCCAAGAAATCATAAATTCTGCCAGGGTAACTATGTAAACTTATGAGCACAACTGTATATATACTGTATACACATATATATATATATATATATATATTCACAGAGGCTGGTGCACTCGTACAAACAGGTGTCCAGTTGCCAGGGTGCTGAATGCAGGTAGAGATAAAGGTAATAGAAGACAGCACTCGCTGGGCTTAAGGATTAGCAATAGAAGCTTTTATGTACGTGACGTTACGGGGACAGCTCCCCTTCATCAGACCAACAATAAAATGTGACAAGCAAACATTTATACCCTCTAAGACCCTCCCCCAGTGAACAGAAATTGCGGAAAAAATGGTTGTCAAGGCAACCATTCAATGTTTACACCAAAATACATACACACACAGATACAAGTTAATTAGTATCAGATACCCTGTACCCAATCTAACCCAGAACATCCACATCAATCTGAGTGAACATATAACATTAAAAAGTACATATTACCAGACAAAGTCAGGGAAATAACTTGCAAGCTGATACTCGTGGCCCTGACGACAATGAAACAATGTTAAACCTATACCTAGCACTTTGCATGATAAAGCAACATCAGTGTTAATTGCAGATTTTCCCAGCTCCCCCTAACACATCTATAACCCGGATCATATAGCAGAGCGCTATTCCCGAAAATGTACCGTATATTGTAACAGTCCAAAATGGTAGCCCCGTGTGTCTAGAGGTGTAGATCCAATGCACTAACCAGAGCGCCAGTGTAGGAGGGCTGTAAGTAGTCCTGTCACGCCAGCTGCTGTCAGTCAACAAGCCAGAGGTATCTGATAGGTCAGGGGGGCGCGCCTCTATGTGTGTTGTAATAGGGGGAAAGATATGTAATGAGCAACCATTAAACTCCCTAATGGAGCAGGGTCGGTACAACAGGCTACAATCAATGGGATAGTAATACACAGTCAAGGGAGGGACAAGTCCGTGTGTACCAAGTGTCCAGAGGTCAGTGCAAAAGGCGACAGGGGCATCAAAAAAAGGACTATATCCTGTTGCCTTTTGCACTGTGCTTCACTTGCATGTTGGCTCTAATATACTCCTTTCTGAAACTGGCTCTGTTGTACTTTCTGCGCGCAGCTTATACACTGTGCATACATTACCCCCTGACTGTCTACACATTGTTCACATATATCTGCTGGCTACACCTTATGTATATAGCTGCTCTTACACTGACCTCTGGACACTTGGTATACACGGATCTTGTCCTTCACTTGACTATGTATTACATTTGTCCAATGACTATTTACTGCAATTGTATATCTATCCCATTGATTGTAGCCTGTTGTACCGACCCTGCTCCATTAGGGAGTTTAATGGTTGCTCATTTTCCCCCTATTGCAACACACATAGAGGCGCGCCCCCCTGACCTATCAGATACCTCTGGCTCATTGACTGACAGCAGCTGGCGTGACAGGACTACTTACATCTCTCCTACACTGGCGCTCTGGTTAGTGCATTGGATCTACACCTCTAGACACACCGGGCTACCGTTTTGGACTGTTACAATATACGGTACATTTTCGGGAATAGCGCTCTGCTATGTGAGCCGGGTTATAGATGTGTTAGGGGGAGCTGGGCAAATCTGCAATTAACACTGATGTTGCTTTATCATGCAAAGTGCTAGGTATAGGTTTAACATTGTTTCATTGTCCTCAGGGCCACGAATATCATATGCATGTTTATCGGATTCTGCATGTTTATCGGATCCTTCTTTATGCAGTATGTTTCACATTCCAATTGATTATGTGCACATTATGCTGTATTTCCTATTTTCTGCACTGCTATTCCTCTGGTCACGTTGCAAGTTGGCATGTATATTTATATTATTATGTATATGTATATTATTATGTATATGTATATTTATATTATTATGTATATGTATATTTATATCATTATTTATATGTATATTTATATCATTATTTATATTTATATCATTATTTATATTTATATTTATATCATTATTTATATTTATATCATTATGTATATGTATATTTATATCATTATGTATATGTATATTTATATCATTATGTATATGTATATTTATATCATTATGTATATGTATATTTATATTATTATGTATATGTATATTTATATCATTATGTATATGTATATTTATATCATTATGTATACGTATATTTATATCATTATGTATATGTATATTTATATTATTATGTATATGTATATTTATATCATTATGTATATGTATATTTCTATCATTATGTATATGTATATTTCTATCATTATTTATATGTATATTTCTATCATTATGTATATGTATATTTCTATCATTATGTATATGTATATTTATATTATTATGTATATGTATATTTATATCATTATGTATATGTATATTTATATAATTATGTATATGTATATTTATATCATTATGTATATGTATATTTATATCATTATTTATATGTATATTTATATCATTATGTATATGTATATTTATATCATTATTTATATGTATATTTATATCATTATATATATGTATATTTATATCATTATGTATATGTATATTTATATCATTATTTATATGTATATTTATATCATTATGTATATGTATATTTATATCATTATTTATATGTATATTTATATCATTATGTATATGTATATTTATATCATTATGTATATGTATATTTATATCATTATTTATATGTATATTTATATCATTATGTATATGTATATTTATATCATTATGTATATGTATATTTATATCATTATTTATATGTATATTTATATCATTATGTATATGTATATTTATATCATTATGTATATGTATATTTATATCATTATTTATATGTATATTTATATCATTATGTATATGTATATTTATATCATTATGTATATGTATATTTATATCATTATTTATATTTATATCATTATGTATATATATATTTATATCATTATGTATATGTATATTTATATCATTATGTATATGTATATTTATATCATTATGTATATGTATATTTATATCATTATTTATATTTATATCATTATGTATATGTATATTTATATCATTATGTATATTTATATCATTATGTGTACAGTATGTATATTTATATCATTATGTATATTTATATCATTATGTGTACAGTATGTATATTTATATCATTATGTATATTTATATCATTATGTATATGTATATTTATATCATTATGTATATGTATATTTATATCATTATGTATATTTATATTTATATTTATATCATTATGTATATGTATATTTATATCATTATTTATATTATTGCCATGCCTATATCATTGCTATGTCATTTTTCTCTGTGCTTGCAGCAAGTTATTTCCCTGACTTTGTCTTGTAATATGTACTTTTTAATGTTATATGTTCACTCAGAGTGATGTGGATGTTCTGGGTTAGATTGGGTACAGGGTATCTGATACTAATTAACTTGTATCTGTGTGTGTATGTATTTTGGTGTAAACATTGAATGGTTGCCTTGACAACCGTTTTTGGCGCAATTTCTGTTTACTGGGGGAGGGTCTTAGAGGGTATAAATGTTTGCTTGTCACATTTTATTGTTGGTCTGATGAAGGGGAGCTGTCCCTGAAACGTCACGTAAATAAAAGCTTCTATTGCTTATCCTTAAGCCCAGCGAGAGCTGTCTTCTATTACCTTTATATAAATATATATATATATATATATATATATATATATTATCAAGAAATAGATACGGGAGAGAAGCAATTGCTATAGGCTAGTGAGCGAAGGATGCCGCAATCGGCCCTTAATTAGTTTATAAGTACATGTGGTGCAGACCCTTATATAGTAATGTATTGTAGAACATAACAAGAGGACTCATCCTGGAAAGTAGCCAGGTTGAAAAAAGACAGGGAAACAGCACTCTTTTGAAAATAATCAATATTTTACTAGCAAAAATTTATATACATAAGTAGTAAAGGAGATGGCATACGGGAGTCCGCCCTCCACTCTTGCACCGCAAGGATAGGCAGAATACACCGTGTGTAATAATACAAAGTCTGGTTGCAACAGAAATGTATACCAAAAAAAACAATACTATAGGACCTATCGAGTCCAATAGACAGAACCTGACCGGTCAGGGGATGTGCGAAACAAATTGCCCAACATATAGATGCAGCACAATGCAGAGCTGGCTGGAGTGAAGCCTGTCACACTTCCTACACCCGGCTGCACACAGCACCCCTGTGAAGAGGTAATTGCTGGGCAGGTAAAGCGGAATGTGGGATCTAAGAAAGTGATGACAGCCTTATAACAAGCGGAATATGATTATCAGGCATACCTTGCAATCTGTACAATATAGAAATTATATACAGAGGGAAAGTGTGTACCAGAGATCAACTACACCCTGCTGCATCCGACACCTCTTCACAGGGGTGCTGTGTGCAGCCGGGTGTAGGAAGTGTGACAGGCTTCACTCCAGCCAGCTCTGCATTGTGCTGCATCTATATGTTGGGCAATTTGTTTCGCACATCCCCTGACCGGTCATCCTTGGTATACATTTCTGGCAGACTATGGGTCTCATCATCATGTGGCTCTCTGCAAACTAAGAATAGGTGACATAGATTTTATGTCATTACTAAAAAAGTTAAATTAAAAATATGGGCTTTGCAACTAAAGGCAGAGGGCAAACAAGGTGACATCAACTCAAAAGAGAAATCTGAAGAGGGAAACAGCAGATAGAGGGTACCAGTGCCACCTTCTCAAACACTCTGAGATGTAAAACAAAGGATCACAGCAATTAAAGACCATATGAATCTGGAGCTGGATTTGTGGCAAATGTAATCTGGTGCTCTTTTTTAACTGGATTTGTGGCAAATGTAAACAAACACTCCACAGGACCCATTTCCAAATAGGAAAGTATTCTGTCAAAAACTTCCTTTTTGTTGATGGAACTTTAGTTGGAACAGAAGCATCAAAAGGAACAGTTGAAGATTCAAATGCTTAGTATACAGGATCAGATGCAAGAATTTTGACTGCGTTACACTTTAAAGGGACATGAAACCCAACATTTTTTTCATGATTTAGATTGAACACACAATTTTAAAGGGACATGAAACCCCATGTGATAATAAGATTAAATCTAATATGATGACTCTAAGGTCACAGCTCATTTTGAAAAATAATTCTAAAATGATTGGTTACTATATATATATTGAATGTTGTATATGCCTGGATATATTCTCCAGTGCAGGGGAATAAAAATGATCATGTCATTTATAAGGATAAAAAGATGCGAGGGATAACATTTTCTGACACAGATTCCTTTTGATCAGCAGGATCAGTTATTACACATTAATTTAGATGAGCTCTCATCCACCTCAAATATGTTCTAATTACCAGTACTCTTAATGTAAATGAGTCCCGGAGTAAACAGGTGACAGAAACATCAAACTCCCAGGGAATTAGAAATCTATATCAAACGAAAAAGATCAAAAATGGGGAAAACTATACCCTTAAAGGAAATGTCAGAGTATTAGAAAAATATTTATAAGCAATCTTTTGATTTTTTCAAATGTTAAATTAGCATTAGTTCAACTAAACATTCTATCGCTTAGTTTAGGTTAATCACCTAATAAACATTTTAACTTATTTAAAGTGACATAAAACCCCAAAGTTTTATTTATGATTCAGATAGAGCATGCAATTTTAAACTTCCCAGTTTAATTCTATTATCTAATTTGCTTAATTCTCTTGGTATCTTTTGTTGAAAACATGTATAGGCTCAGTTGCAGCAATGCATTAGTGAAAGCTAATTGGTGGCTGCACATTTATGAATCTTTTCATTGGCTCAACGGATGTGTTAAGCTTACTCCCAGTAATACATTGCTGATCCTTCAACAAACAATTCCAAGGGGCCGATTTATCAAGTGTCTGGCGGACATGATCCGCTTTAGCGATCATGTCCGCCAGACATCGATAAATGCAGACAGCATACACTGCAGCATTTATCATTGCACAAGCAGTTCTGGTGAACTGCTTGTGCAATGCCGACCCCTGCAGATTTGCGGCCATTGGGCCGCTAGCAGGGGGTGTCAATCAACACGATCGTATGAGATAGGGCGAATTGATGTCTTCAGCCTCAAAGGCAGTGGACAAGTTAAGGAGCAGCGGTCTTAAGACCGCTGCTTCTTAACTCCTGTCTCAGGCAAGCCTGAAGGCTCGCGCAGAAACAGAGGTATACGGCCCCATTCAGGCCGTGATAAGTCTGCCCCCATGAGTACAAAGCAAATTTGATCATAGAAATACATTGAATATATGTTTAAAATTGAATGCTCTATCTGAATCATGAAAGAACACTTTTGAGTTTAATATCCCTTTAATACCATCTTGAATGTTAATAAATGTATATGTAACTTGCTATTACATAAATACTTTGAACCTCTAGCACAATCTACAAATCATATGTATTTGAGACATCAGAGGTTAGTTTTCAGGAACGTTATTTGTTTATAGAGAACTTAGATTGTCCACCAGGAATAAAATAAATAAGTTAATGTAGTGGTTTACCTTCGAGATTTATGGGAGGGGGCGGAACCTTTATCCTCTACAAGCATAATCGCCTGCAGTTGATGTGTTTCCAAGATAATTGGTAACAAAATTGAGATCCCTATTTGATATCATAAGGTTTGAAAACCATTGCAGAAGACAATTTAATGTAAAAACAATATTTTGCTTTAAACAGTTAAAAGAAGATGAGGATATTTTAATTCTTTAAGCAGATAAGGTGGGTAGTGGCTGTTTTAAATAGATCAGATTATGTAAAAGAAGGTCACTGTGAATTGAATGTTACTTATAATTATATTCAGTTATCAGGGAATCTCACCATGAGTTTAACAAAGGAGCTCTGTTCATTTTTGAACTCAGCTTTAGATAGGGGTATTGGTGATCAAAAACTTTTTGAATATCTCAAAATGGAGTAAGTTATAGTTAAATTTTTTCATTATTTTCCTGAGGTGTGCAAGAGCCTAAGGGGCATATTTATTAAGCTACGTACGGAGCTTGATGCCCCGTGTTTGATGACCGCTGTGCTCTGAGGCGGCGGACAGAAATCAACCTGATCGAATACGATTGGGTTGATTGACACCCCCTGCTAGCTGCCGATTGGCCGCAAATCTGCAGGGGGCGGCATTGCACCAACAGTTCACAAGATCTGCTGGTGCAATGTTAAATGCCGACAGTGTATGCTGTCGGCATTAATTGATGTGCAGCGGACATGATCCGCTATATCGGATCATGTCCGCTTGCACCATAGTAAATGTTCCTTCGGGTAGACCCATAGTGGCCGGTATTGGCTCAATAAAGGAACCACTATCTGAATTGGCTGATTATTATCTGCAGTCTTTGCTAAAGGACCAATTTAGTTAAAATAGAGACACTAGGGATTTGATTCAGAAATGGAATAAAATCAGATGGAAACTTTTCACTAGTATCCAACTTGATGTAGGATTGAAAGCTGTAAAGAAAATGTTGAACTGGTTTTCTTATTATTCCTTTGAATTTAAATTGATATAAAATCCAAAAATGTTCTTTCATGATTTAGGTAGAACATACAATTATAAACAACTTTCTAGTTTACTTCTATTATCAAATTTGCTTCATTCCCTTGGTATCATTTTTTGAAGAAGCAGCAATGCACTACTGGTTTCTAACTGAACACATGGGGAGCCAATCACAATCGGTGTATATATATATATATATATATATATATATATATATATATATATATATATATATATATATATATATATATATATATATATATACTGTATACAGCTACCAATCAGCAGCTAGAACCTTTTATTATTATTATTATTATTATCGATTATTTGTAAAGCGCCAACAGATTCCGCAGCACTATAAGGTTAGTGTATGTTGTATGCATCCCTGAACAGAAGAGTCTTTAGGGAGTGCTTGAAGCTTTGATACAAGGAGCGCCTACAATACAAGGCAAAGGACAGGTACTTGTATAAAAGTGTTTACATTTATTTGACAACACATATAAAGTAATATCATGGATCCATGTAACGAAAACCTAATAGGTTATATTTAAGATGAATAAAAAAGGAAATGACAATGATAGCGTTAAATCTTAAAAACTTCTAAAAAATATATATCAAGTCCAGAGGATTTAGTGATATCCTACTATTGCAATTGGTTAATTCAATATAAAAATTGTTTCCTTAACCCAATAAGTCTATTATTAGTCCAATATTTGATTGTGTTCCTGATCCAATGACTAGGGCTGTAGAAAACATTATATATTCTTGAAGGATAGTGAGTGTCTCACAAAAGAAAAATGGTGACAAGTAAAAAACGGTGTGTACAAAATATAAGAAATCAATAAAAATTAGAGTTTTGGACAAGTGAAAAAATTGGTGGTATCAAAAAAGTGCAAAAATCCAAAATTACTTGTAAAATACACAATAAGAAACCAAAATTGAAAAATACTATCGGACAGATTATGAGTTTTGCGTTATGAGGGGTGCAGTACTAACTTGCACGTTATTGTCACCGCTCACTTTCCTACAGCGCTGGTATTACGGGTTTTTACAAACCCAGCGTTAAAAGGCAAGAAGTGAGCGTAGAGCAAAATTGTGCTCCATACTGCACTCCAATACCAGCGCTGCTTAAGTCAGCGGTGAGCTGGTTGTACGTGCTCGTGCACGATTTCCACATAGACATCAATAGGGAGAGCCGGCTGAGAAAAAGCCTAACACCTGCAATAAAGCAGCGTAAAGCTCCGTAACGCAGCCCCATTAATTCCTATGGGGAAACACATTTTATGTTTACACCTAACACCCTAACATGAACCCCTAATCTTACACTTATTAACCTCTAATCTGCCGCCCCCGACATCGCCAATACTTGCATTATACTTATTAACCCCTAATCTGCCGTTCCGGACATCGCCGACACCTGCATTATACTTATTAACGGAAATCCAGAGAGGGAACAAAAAAACAGCGCTCCAAGCCCAGAAAAAAGTTAAAAGTTCAGCTTTATTCTAACATGATTAAAAACATGCAAAATATGTAAAAAAAATGGTCAGCACAGTTGTGCAAAATACAAGTAAAAGAACAGGTGCAAAAAACATTTTGTGCTTCACGCACTTGATCACTGCTAATTGATGCACCTGTTCTGTTCTCCTTTTATTCTCACAGATCTTAAAGTAACATTACATGTGTATAAACTTGTAAATTGCTGGTCATAGTAAGGGAGCCTATGACAAGAAACCTTTGTTACATATACATAAAATTTATGTGAAAATACATGCAAATTCTTATAGATGATATAATTAAATACAACTTAGAAACATGATGTATATAACCTTATGCATACTCCTGATATGAGGACATAAAGAAAAAGACGTATATTTTCTTGGGTAAACAATAAATGCTTCTCATTATATACTTAAGATTGAAAAATGACTTTAACATGAGCAAATAATGATATAGGTTTCAAATGAGCCTATGACAAGAAACATACCTTTAAATTATAAAATCCTTATTGATCTAATTAAGCATTTTAAGTGTAAGTGTCTATAGGAAATATAATTATACCGTGTTCTAGTCTCATCTACACTCAATAGTTAATTATATTCATAAGGTGGAGATTTTTTTTTTTAAAAATGAGCCTCTGACAAGAGACATGTATATGAAGATATCCCAATTCTAAAATTTCTTATTTAAGCATATTGAGAAAGAAACCCTTAATATGAGCAAATATTGATATAAGTTTCAAATGAGCCTATGACAAGAAACATACCTTTTAATTATAAAATCCTTATTAATCTAATTAAGCATTTTAAGTGTAAGTGTCTATAGAAAATATAGTTATACAGTGTTTTAGTCTCATCTACACTCAATAGTTAATTATATTCATATGGTGGAAAAAAGTTTCAAAAATGAGCCTCTGACAAGAAACATGTACATGAAGTTATCCCAATTCTAAAATTTCTTGTTTAAGCGTATTGAGAAAGAAACCCTTAGTAAAGTGTTTATTATTTGGCGAACAGATCTAAATCTCTTCTCATGTTCAGCCCATGAGGATGGGTGGTCTGTAGATTAAACATCCACATGACTTCCCTTTTGTCAAGCGACATCTCTCTGTCACCCCCTCGTCTCCAACGGGGAATAAAATCAATTCCCTGTATAGTCAGAGCTGTTGAATCTGCATTATGTAACATTTTAAAATGTCTTGATACCGGTGTATCTGAATGCTCATCCTCTATAGAGCGTAGGTGCTCCAAAAATCTCTCTTTTAGTGGTCTTTTGGTTTTCCCTGTGTACTGTTGATGACAAATCTTACATGTAAGAAGGTAGACCACATGAGTAGTTGAACAATTGATATAGTGGTATATCTTATATGTTTTGTTGGTGACAGTAGATTTAAAATCTTCACCTTCTTTAACATATTGACAGGTGGTACAAATTGGGCGCCTACACTTAAAGAAACCTTTTCTTTGTTTTATCCAGGTTGATGGTTTTTTAGATTTTACATCTGAGGGAGAAAGAAAATTACCCAATGTCTTACCTTGTTTAGAGATAAAATCACATCCCTCTTTTAGGATCTCTTTCAGAATGGGATCTGAATAAAGGATGGGTATAGAATCTCTGACAATGTTACATACCTTATTGTACTCTAGACTATATGTTGTGATGAATCTGACCTTTTTGTTATAAGATGTTTCTCTCTGTTTTTTTTGTATTTAAGTAAATCTTGTCTAGGTATTAAATCTACACTGCTTTTTGCCTCCTGTAAGATTTTCTCACTATAGCCCCTCTCAATAAATCTCCTTGTCGCTTCTTGTGATTTAATCTGATATTCATCCTCATTACTGCAGTTCCTTTTGATTCTTGTGTACTCCCCTTTAGGGATGCCCTTCACAACATGTCTTGGGTGACATGAGTTAAATTTGAGAATAGTATTCCCAGCTGTTGGCTTCCTGTAGATACTAGTCTCAATGGTGTGTTTGTTTGTACTTGTTAATGTGATGTCAAGAAAATGTATATGTGTGCTGTTCTGCTCACTAGTGAATTTTAAATCACAGTTGTTGTCATTTAGATATCTGCAAAAATCTTCTGCCTCCTCCTGGTTCCCCTCAAATATAAAAAGCAGATCATCAATATACCTGTAAAATTGAATTATCCTTTCCCTAAAAGAGTTTCTATCTCCAAAAACGTGGGACAGCTCCCACCAACCCATATACAGGTTGGCGTAAGAGGGGGCGAATTTTGCCCCCATGGCCGTCCCACGTCTCTGGAGATAGAAACTGCTCTGAAACAGAAAAAAATTATGGGTAAGCAAGTATTCTATTGCCCTTATTATGAAGATCTTGGTAGGAGATGTAAATTTAGTATTCTGTTCCAAAAAAAATTCAATAGCTTTGATCCCCTTCTCATGCTGTATAGTAGTGTATAATGAAGAAACATCTGCTGAAATAAACCTATATGAGGGTTTCCATTCTACATTTTGGATTTTATTCAGAAGGGCAGTGGTGTCGTGTATCGCCGACACTTGCATTTTACTTATTAACCCCTAATCTGCCTCTCCGGACATCGCCGACACCTACATTATATTTATTAACCACTAATCTGCTGCCCCCAATGTCGCCGCAACCTACCTACACTTATTAACCCCTAATCTGCCACCCCCAGTGTCGCCGCCACTATAATAAACATATTAACCCCTAATCTGCCATCCCTAACATCGCCGCCACCTACCTACATTTATCAACCCCTAATCTGCCGTCCTCAATGTCACCGCCACTATAATAAACATATTAACCCCTAAACCGCCGCTCTCCCGCATCGCAAACACTAGTTAAATATTATTAACCCCTAAACTGCCGTCCCTAACGTCGCCGCCACTATATTAAATTTATTAACCCCTAAACCTAAGTCTAACCCTAACCCCCCCTAACTTAAATATAATTAAAATAAATCAAAATAAAACCTACTATTAATAACTAAATAATTCCTATTTAAAACTAAATACTTACCTGTAAAATAAACCCTAAGCTAGCTACAATATAACTAATAGTTACATTGTAGCTAGCTTAGGGTTTTATTTTTATTTTACAGGCAAGTTTGTATTTATTTTAACTAGGTAGAATAGTTACTAAATAGTTATTAACTATTTAATAACTACCTAGCTAAAATAAATACAAATTTACCTGTAAAATGAAACCTAACCTGTCATACACTAACACCTAACCTAACCCTACAATTAAATAAATTCCCTAAATTAAATACAATTAACTAAATTCAAAACAATTAGCTAAATTACAAAAAAACCCCACTAAATTACAGAAAATAAAAAACAAATTACAAGATCTTTAAACTAATTACACCTAATCTAATAGCCCTATCAAAATAAAAAAATCCCACCCAAAATAAAAAAAAACCCTAGCCTAAACTAAACTACCAATAGCCCTTAAAAGGGCCTTTTGCGGGGCATTGCCCCAAAGAAATCAGCTCTTTTACCTGTAAAAAAAAAAATACAAACAACCCCCCCAACAGTAAAACCCACCACCCACACAACCAACCCCCCAAATAAAACCCTAACTAAAAAAACCTAAGCTCCCCATTGCCCTGAAAAGGGCATTTGGATGGGCATTGCCCTTAAAAGGGCTTTTAGCTCTATTGTGGCCCAAAGCCCTAACCTAAAAATAAAACCCACCCAATACACCCTTAAAAAATCCTAACACTAACCCCCGAAGATCCACTTACCGGGAGAAGTCTTCATCCAAGCGGCAAGATGTCCTCAATGAAGCCGGCAGAAGTGGTCCTCCAGACGGGCAGAAGTCTTCACCCAGACAGCATCTTCTATCTTCATCCTTCCGACGCGGAGCGGCTCCATCTTCAAGACATCCGGCACGGAGCATCCTCTTCAATCAACGGCTTCTTCTGGAATGAATGTTTCTTTAAGTGACGTCATCCAAGATGGCATCCATTAGAATCCGATTGGCTGATAGAATTCTATCAGCCAATCGGAATCTAAGGGACGCCATCTTGGATGACGTCACTTAAAGAAACATTAATTCCAGAAGAAGCCGTCGATTGAAGAGGATGCTCCGCGCCGATTGTCTTGAAGATGGAGCCGCTCCGCGTCGGAAGGATGAAGCTAGAAGATGCCGCCTGGGTGAAGACTTCTGCCCGTCTGGAGGACCACTTCTGCCGGCTTTGTGGAGGACATCTTGCCGCTTGGATGAAGACTTCTCCCGGTAAGTGGATCTTCGGGGGTTAGTGTTAGGATTTTTTAAGGGTGTATTGGGTGGGTTTTATTTTTAGGTTAGGGCTTTGGGCTGCAGTAGAGCTAAATGCCCTTTTAAGGGCAATGCCCATCCAAATGCCCTTTTCAGGGTAATGGGGAGCTTAGATTTTTTTAGTTAGGGTTTTATTTGGGGGGTTGGTTGTGTGGGTGGTGGGTTTTACTGTTGGGGGGGTTGTTTGTATTTTTCTTTACAGGTAAAAGAACTGATTTCTTTGGGGCAATGCCCCACAAAAGGCCCTTTTAAGGGCTATTGGTAGTTTAGTTTAAGCTAGGGTTTTTTTTTTATTTTGAGTGGGCTTTTTTAATTTTGATAGGGCTATTAGATTAGGTGTAATTAGTTTAAAGATCTTGTAATTTGTTTTTTATTTTCTGTAATTTAGTGTTTTGTTTTTTTGTAATTTAGCTAATTGTTTTGAATTTAGTTAATTGTATTTAATTTAGGGAATTTATTTTATTGTAGGGTTAGGTTAGGTGTCAGTGTATGACAGGTTAGGTTTTATTTTACAGGTAAATTTGTATTTATTTTAGCTAGGTAGTTATTAAATAGTTAATAACTATTTAGTAACGATTCTACCTAGTTAAAATAAATACAAACTTGCCTGTAAAATAAAAATAAACCCTAAGCTAGCTACAATGTAACTATTAGTTATATTGTAGCTAGCTTAGGGTTTATTTTATAGGTAAGTATTTCATTTTAAATAGGAATTATTTAGGTAATGATAGTAGGTTTTATTTAGATTTATTTTAATTATATTTAAGTTAGGGGGGTTAGACTTAGATTTAGTGGTTAATAAATTTAATATAGTGGCAGCAACGTTGGGGGCGGCAGATTAGGGGTTAATAAATGTAGGTAGGTGGCGGCGATGTTAGGGACAGCAGATTAGGGGTTAATAATATTTAACTAATGTTTGCGAGGCGGGAGTGCGGCGGTTTAGGGGTTAATATGTTTATTATAGTGGCGTGATGTCCGGAGCGGCAGATTAGGGGTTAATAATTTTATTTTAGTGTTTGCGATGCAGGAGAGCCTCGGTTTAGGGGTTAATAGGTAGTTTATGGGTGTTAGTGTACTTTTTAGCACTTTAGTTATGAGTTTTATGCTACAGCGTTGTAGTGTAAAACTCATAACTACTGACTTTAAAATGCGGTATGAGTCTTGACGGGATAGGCTGTACCGCTCACTTTTTGGCCTCCCAGGACAAGCTTGTAATACCGGCGCTATGGAAGTCCCATTGAAAATAGACTATACGCAATCTACGTAAGTTGATTTGCGGTAAGGCCAAAAAAGTGTGAGGTGCCCCTAAATCTGCAAGACTCGTAATACCAGGGTAGTAAAAAAGCAGCGTTATGAGGCTTAACGCTGCTTTTTTACTCATAACGCAAGACTAATCTAGCCGAAAGTAAATAATGAAGTGTCAAAAAAACATCAATTGTGTAGTTAGCTCCAGTGATGAGATTGAGTGAGATGTTCCCTCTTAGTTATAATCCTCTGAGTGGGAATTGAAAACTGAGGAAAATGCTGAAGAAAAGATCCGGTTTTAAGTGCTTAAGTGTTTATACCTGTGGATAAAAAATATGCAATATAGTGCAATGATGCTAAAATCTTGTATAAATAATCAGAGGGAAGCTTACCATAAATGTCAACGCGTGTCGGCCCTCTATTAGGCCTTTATCAAGACTATAATATGGTGTGGTATGGTAGCTTCAATTATAGCTGTGTGTATCCAGTCAGTATCACTGTTATTTTGGCGCCAAAATGTCATATAGTATTAATTACAAAACCGGAAGTGATACCTTCCTTATGTTTACTTTCCATTTTAGTACCTGCAATCAGATCGTCATCTATATTCCCACTTTATTAATATTCTTACGTTCCTTTCAGCAGAACTTTAGATGTGAGCTATTTGTAAATAATACTGCGTAGCTATTTCCTTGTTGTTAATATTGCCATGATATGTAAGAACGTCAAAACCGGAAGTGACGTCTTACTTTCAACGTCACTTACGGTATTGCTGTCTATGCAGTGTGTCACATCCGGTTTTGTCCTTAGTGTTCTGTAACTACCTTAATGTGGTAGAAATATTTCCATAATTTCTTTACAAAAATCGGCTATAACTCGCTTATGGTTAGTTACACGAACGGCTAACTAAGATAAAAAATAAAATAAATTAAAAAATTGTAATATTCATCATGTTGTGACTTATTGATTACTTCCACATCGCTGTCTATTCTTAATACCGCATTTCAATATCAAGAGCTGCCTAGTGATGGTAATGAAGGATCTATACATAAATCTAAAATCCTCTAAACTGCTTGTGTGGGGAAAGAGTGTACATCACCACCTATAATTGTAATAGGTATATAAAAATAATAGGTAAATAAAAAGTAAGTAAAAATGGATTGGAACTCATGTTGGGTAATGCCAATAAACTGTTTCTACCATTCAAAGCTATCTGATATGCAAACATAATGAAGAGAATATGTTAAAAAAGCAGATATGCATACAAATGAAAATAAAATACAATATAAATGAAATGCACAGAATTCCATACGATTTATAATGTGTATATCTAAAACTGTATAACATATATATAGTAAATATGTAACATCTATATAAAAAATAATAATGCTATTGGGCTACTGGGACAAGAATCAAACTATACTCGAGTCTTAGTATATAAGGGACAATTATAACATATCTAAAAGAGAACAATTACAACATATCTAAAAAAGGAATTACTTGGGCAAATACAAGCTATATTCAAGTTGATATAAGGAACAGTGATAACATTTCAAAAGAGGACAACTATAGCATATCTAAATGAGGAAAGTGATTAGTGGATAACTATCGAGAGGTGTAGGTTAGGATGTTTCAAATCAGTCCTATAATAACCAAAAAGAGTCGACAATATAGCTGTAGTATATAGTCAACATTGATTCCACATCAGGCTGAGTGAAGGCAGGGGATAGGAAGTGTGTCCCCAGAGCCATCTAAGGGTTAGGATCCTGATCTCTACAGTCACAAATAATGTGAAATCACACTTAGGGGACTAGAAAGTACCCAAATGTATCTGTCATTAGTAATAACATAATTATAAATTAATTATAAACTACTCGACTTATTGTTGGGTCTCATATTATATACAAAGTAAGAAATGCTCACATCCAACTGTGTAGAGCTAGTATGATCATACATGCAAATAGCAGGATGTGTGACTTCATAAGTTAACACATTATCTGGTTATTTCAGATTTAGAGGATGTGATAGGTCTTCTCTATTATTCAGACCCATTGGGTAAAGGTAGTCTAGGTCAAAAATCCATTTTGATTCTGCAGTAAGCAATTTCTTTTCATAGTCCCCTCCTCTCCAATTAGGTGTTACTAGCTGGATACCTATGTAGCTGAAATCTTTTTGCTTTCCCTGGTGGTGGTTCGTGAAATGTCTGTATAGTGGGGTTTCGATGCTCTTATGTTTAATCTGCAGTAAATGCTCTCTGATTCTATCTTTTAAGAGCCTGGACGTCTGTCCTACATATTGTAGGCCACAACTGTACTGTATCAGGTATATTACCCCTTTGCTACTGCATCTTATCAAATCCCTGATTTCATAATGGACCCTTGAATTATTTGAAATTAAGTTTTGTGTTTTCCTCCCCCTTTCACACGCCTTACAATTCAGGCATGGGATGAAACCTCTAATATCTCTACCATATACATCTTTAACCCTAGATTTAGTTGTCTTAGGTATACTAGGGGACAATATATTCTTCAAATTGTCTGTTTTCCGATATATGAATTTCGGTCTTGATAGTAACCTTTCCCCTATAACTTCATCATTTTTCAAAAATGGCCAGTGCTTCTCAATAATCTTTTCTATAATATCATCTGTTCTCGCTATATTCTGTTATAAATGGGACATTAAATATGTCCTCGCCAGAATTGTTAATAACGGTCTTACATTTATATTTCAAAAGATCTTTCCGATCTCTACATCTAACTTCCTCTATGTTTTTATCAAGGCTGTCCTCTTCATAGCCTCTCTCCAAAAATCTATTTTTTAAGACTGTAGCCTGCTCTTCCCATTTACTGGGATTTGAGCAATTTTTCTTCAATCTGAGAAGTTTCCCTTTGGGTATGTTCGACTTCCAATTTCTATGGTGACAGCTGTCTTGATGAATATAATTGTTACAGTCTACTTCTTTAAAGAATGTAGATGTCTCCAATTGCCCATTTTTTACTTCAATTTTAAGATCTAGAAAGGTAATTTCTTTGGTGCTATAATCGTAGGTAAATCTTAAGTTTTGTGTATTATTATTCATAACTCGTATAGTGTGTTCCAGATCCTCTATGGACCCTTTCTATTTTTTGAGGATGTCATCTATATATCTGTGGTAGAGGACCAGGTCCGCGGTAGCTGGAATCCCAAAAGATGAGTTCCCATCGCCCCATATACAGATTCTTGCACGGCTTGAAGCTTTCAAAACTATTGGAGATCTTGTGGAGTGAGGCCAAGAGTTCCACAAGATGGGAGCCAGTCTGGAGAGGTCCTGTAAACGGGAATATGAGGAGGTAACAAGAGAGGAGAAGAGGAGGTCGTGTGCAGAGTGGAGGGGACGGGAGGGAGACAAGGTCTGAGATATAGAGGGGAGCAGTGCAGTTGAGGGCTTTGTATGTCAGAGTCAGAATGTTGTGTTTAATCCTGGAGGCACTAGGATGCCAGTGAAGGGATTAGCAGAGAGGTGCAACAGATGAAGAGCAATGTGTAAGAAAGATGAGCCTGGCAGAGACATTTATTATGGATTGTAAAGGAGCTAGATGGCAGCTAGGGAGACCAGAGAGGATGGAGTTGCAGTAGTCAAGGCGGGAAAGGATGAGAGAGTGGATTAAAATCTTAGTTGTGTCTTGTATAAGGAAATGTCTAAGTTTAGAGATTTTTTAAGGTGGAAGTGGCATGGAAGCCATCAGGGGGTGACAGGGTGACTCCTGTCAGGGGCACAATGGGCAAGGGGGGCCCCATGAGGCAAGAACAACTAAAAAAAAAAAAATTATTTTGGCAGACACCAGTGGGTACTACAGCAGAGTGCTAATTAAGCATGGGAAATGTTATTACAAGGAGTAAAGTATTAGCATTTGAGAGGATTTCTGAGTGTGCACTAAACCACTATGCACAGTGTGAGTTTTTATTTCTTTGTGCAATTTCGGATTGTTGTAACATCAGTGTGGTAGTAGTTGTATGGTGGGGCCCGGGGCCCATAAAAAACACATGTTTTAGCAGCAGTGTGATTATGATTATTTGACAATGCTGTAGAATTTCTATATTTAAAGCCATGCAGAAATGTTTCCTCCTCAATACACAAACAAGTTTTGGCAGATATGGGTTTTTTAAATAAAAAAAAAATATATATATATATATATATATATATATTACATTCCAATTTACTTCCCCTTTATGCAAGGACTTTCCAGATGCAAGGAGGCATTTTATCTATGATTTTTACATCTGCATAAAATGTTATACTCTCAGACTAAGATTACTCAGTGTTTGAAATGAGACAGGTTAACTTAAAACTTTTCAGTTTACACTACAGCTGACTTAATTTTGAAATACATACAAACAAGCCTTTATCCTGCATTTAACCAGATCTAATGGTATGAGTACCACATCTTATGGTTCCACCAAGACCATATAGAGTACAGCATTTTCAAAATCCATAAGTACAGCTGACAGATGGGAACATTTGTACACTATATTGGAAGAGGTGCTCTTGGTTGGGGAAAATGGGGAAACAAAAACAAACATTTACAAATATGATTCTTTAAAAAGTGATCTCTTAATTTCTGCACATTTTTTATCATGCATGTCACACACTGTTGAGTTAGGGGATGCAATGTGCAGAAATGTTACCTCCTGTGAGTGTTTCTGTGGGTGTCTGTGTTTATGTCTTTGTGCTTTTGTTTGTGTCTCTATGAGTGTGTATGCATTTTTTTTTCTGTGGGTCTCTCTGTAAGGGTGGGTGTGTATGTCTTTGTGCATTTTCTGTGTATGTCTGTGTGGGTGTGTGCATATGTCTTTGTGCCTTTTCTGTGAGTGTCTCTGTGAGGGTGTATATATGTATGTCTCTGTGTATTTTCTCTGGATGCCTCTGAGGGTGGGTGTGTATGTGTCTGTGTTTTCTGTGGATGTCTCTGTGAGGATGGGTGTGTGTGTGTATGTATGTATGTATGAATGTCTGTTTTCTGTGGATGTCTCTGTGAGGGTGTGTGATTTCTGTGGGGGTCTCTGTGAGGGTGTGTGTATGTCTGTGCATTTTCTGTGGGTGTCTCTTTGAGAGTGTGTGTATGTCTTTGTGTGTTTTCTGTGGATGTCTCAGTGAGGGTATGTGTGTATGTATGTCTTTGTGTGTTTTATGTGAGTGTCTCTGTGTGTGTGTGTGTGTGTGTGTGTATGTCGTTTGTGTGTTTTCTGAGGCTGTCTCTGTCTGTGTTTCCTTGGGTGTATGTGCAAGTTTGTGTTTGAGTGTGTGCGTGTGTCCATTGTCTGTTCCTTTTTAGGACATTTTGACCTTACCACTGATTATTCACATCTTTCTACAAACTGTGAGACTAATGAGACCTTTCCGGAAGTCACCAATCCATTATTTAACCTTCAAATTATTGTTTAGGCAGGGCCCTTCCTTTCAGCCACTGCATGCTGTTGTCATCATTTAGTTGGCATCTTCCTTGACAAAAAGATAATCAGAACTCCGTATTTTGTTTTGTAAATCTCCCTTTTTGACAAAACTGTAGTCTACCTCATTACTTGTCAGGTCAATGTAAACAAGTGCTGAGTGTCTGTTTGGGTGTCTGTGTCTGACTGTGTTTCTTTGCTTGTCTGCTAGAGTGGCTATATGTGAATCCTTATGTGTGAGTGTGTTTCAGTGTATGAGTGTGTCTGTGTGTTTTTGTGTTTGGGTGTTACTACCTTTACAACATTTCCACGTTTGACTACACTTAAGAATAAAGTGCATATACGTTTTAGTCACTTGGTCAAAAATTGCACATGTCAAAGGGGGGCTGATCAATGGTTAAGTCAGGGGCCCCAAAATTTCTAGTGGCGGCCCTGTGGCGGCAGGATTTAGCCAAGGCCTGAATGTGAGGAGTGAAAGAAAGATCTGAGTCAAGTGTGACCCCAAGACATCGAGCATGCGGGGTAGGGGTGATGATGGAGTTGTCGACAGTTATAGAGAGATGAGGGGGGGGGGGAGAATTTTAAAGAAGGGGGAAATATGGAGCTCAGTTTTGGAGAGATTTAGCTTAAGGTAGTGATAGGACATCCCTGAAGAGATGTGAGAAAGACAGTTAGTTGCAGGGGTTAGCAAGGAAGGAGATAGGTCCAGAGCAGAGATGTAGATTTGAGTGTCGTCGGCATACACATGATATTGAAACCCCAGGGACTTTATTAGGGAACCTAATGATGACGTGTAGATTGAGAAGAGAAGGGGACAGAGGACAGAGCCTTCTGGTACCCCAACAGAAAGTAGTAACGAAGCAGAGGAAGCCTAGGTTCTTTGCTGCTCCTGAGCTTTCCTAGATAAACCTTTCAGCAAATGATAACAAGAGAAGGAAGCAAATTAAATAAAAGAAGTAAATTGGAAAGTTGTTTAAAATTGTATGCTCTGTCTAAATAATCATGAATGTCTAATTATGACTTTACTGTCCCTTTGTAGATTTTTTTTTATTGTGGTTTATTCAATATCTTTTTGGCTCACAGTTATTTTCTATTACAATTATTATCTCTAGAGATTTGGCACCTCAATAGGGGCAAAATTTGCTCCCTCCAATGGCAGCCTGGTATTGGGTTGGAAGGAACAGTGCCACGTTGCTGTTAAGAACGGGTCACTGACAATTTTTTTCCATTTTTTTTTCATATAAATTTTTTGAATATATTTGTTTGTTCTTACACATTTTATTTATATACTTATTTTATTAATATACATATCTATGTAATAAAAGAATATTGATATACATAATCTCTTATAATTGCTAAACTATAGCGCTTGCTTCTAATCCTTTGTTGTGAATAAATGGGTTGGTGGGAACAGTGCCACATCTAAGGGAGGCACTTATGTTTCCAAAATATAAATTATGTTTCATACCCACTTTTTTCATGATCCCATGACCATCTTTATATGTTATAATTATATTGAAGATTGCACAACCTGTTATAGAATCTCTTAATACTAATCAAATAGGATTTTCATTTACGAATCATATAACTCAGGAAAAAATTACGTATTTGAATTTAGAACTTGACACTGAGTGACCCACTGGGTAGGGATAATTTATTTATTTATTTCCCTGAACGTGTTATCTGAGTGCATGCGTGCACATGCGTATTAGCAATTTAGATGTATGCGTGGCCGTAAGCGTTATGTGGGTCGGAAAACTTAACACAGTTGGCAAATATTACAGAAAACCGTTAATAGACACACAGGAGTGAATGATATTATGCCTTATAGAAAGGAAAATTCACATAATAACCTTTTGATTGCTGATTCAGCAAACCCATACCATGTTATAAAAGCTATTCCTAGGAGACAATTAGACTGTTTTAAGATAACATTTTTCAACAAACAAAAATGTACAGTTGTCTAATGAGTTAATATTACGATTGAAACAACAGAACAGATCCCTCCTAAAGTGTAGAGATGAAATATCTAGGGTACCTAGAATTAAATAATTTCAGAGAAAGAAAGAGAATTACAAAACTAAACCATTATTAAAAACAAACCTACTTTCATAACAACTTATTCCCTTGTCATGAATGAATTACTGTTTTTATATAACGATCCAAAACTATTTCCTTTGGTACACGACTGCAGATTTGTAGCTTGTAGAGCTGGATTCAGATCAGAAGAATGGCTCTGCATACGTTTCAGCCATATGCCCATTTCAGACTTCAGATCAGACTCAATTGCCTGCAGTCCTATCTGTTTTATCACAAAATCTTACTTATTTTTTTTTTTTTTAAATATATTTTTATTGAGGTTGTAAAGAATATTACAGTAAATATTCATCCATTGACAATAAGGATATATCAGTAATGATATACCCTAAAACATATCAAAGAGATAAAGACAAAACCATTCTGGGCATGAAATTTGTACATCTCTGAACCATAGCTATATGATAAAGAACAGTGTCAGGTATCCGTTTCACTGGCATTATAAACAATGAAATTTACAACCAGAATCCAGCAAACAAAAGTGCAATTATAAGACATGTGTAACCTGAATAGAAATAAATGGTAATGGAACCTCTTTTTTATATATAATAGAAATGGTCCCCAAATTGCTGTTTATACAATTATTTAATCTAGAAGAGGGACAACGTTTGAGGCAATTGGGGGTTAGATTTCATTTGGCCACTTTTGGACCAAGTTAGCGGGGAGGGGAGAAGGAAGTTCAGCGGGCAAGAGCCGCTCAAAGTGGAATAAGGGGGGAATGAGGGGCGGAGTCCTGTAAAATGCCAAGTTCGTAAAGCGGAGGGAGTAAACAAAGGTCACCTTCTATAAACAAAGGGGCATACATCAAACAGACAATCTGTTGTATATTAAGTCAATAGGCAGGGACAGAGTTCACTCAGGGTATAGTGGTGAACAATATAAGGTATATCCATAGGGCATAACATTTCCATAGAATCCCGTTTATATATCAGTATTTTAGGTTCTAATTGAGAGTTATAGATAATGTTCCATATGATATATGGCAGCCAGGTTCTTTCTCTGTTAAGGCTATCTAGTATACTACCACATGAGTTAGAAGATTATACTCTAGGGATTTGGTCATTGATCTACTAGTGTATCACTATAGGAATTAGATGTATAAATTATAGAGAAATTAGAAACTTTCTAGTCAGGTGTAGACTTTTTTGAGAGCATATACATTCAAGTAAAACAAATAAATCTTAGTTTAAGGATCATATAATTAATATTCTAACAGACTTAACAACAGAATCATGCAGAGCTTAAAAACCTTTATCTCTGAGATTAAATGAGCAGGAACTTTGCGCCCAAGGGGCTTAGTATAAGAAAAAAGAAAGATGTAACCTGTCTGAGGACAACATATGAAGCAGGTGAGGGCAGATATAATTTTGGAGGCCGTACCTAAAGGGTTATACGAGTACTAAAAATTTCAATAGAGACATGTAATGTCTATATTAGACTCAATGCCAGCTTATACTGGGGGCACTGTATTAGTCCGTTTACTATACCCAAGATACACCCTTATACTGCAGGGCACTATATAATACTTATTACTGCACACAAGTTATACCTATATACTAAAGGCCCTGTATTAGACTATACATAATATGTGCCCATATACAAGGGGTCCCATATAAGACTTGTTACTATATGTAAATTTACGGGGACAAGTTTAACAGTAATTTGTCCACAGTGCTAACTTCTGGATATCACTAGTCTTATTATTATAAATATTTATATAATCAGTCAGAATATGACACTTATATTCTGATAGCGCAGACATCAATGCCTATGTGATAAATATCTCTTGTACAATAAACAACTTGGAAACTAGCATAGTGTTAACTAGGACGCCAGCTGCAGCATATTGTGCAGTACTCTAAGCTCTCAGGTATATGTAGAGGCCCCATAGTGTTTCCAGTTATTATACAAAGATGAGTCAGGGTCTAAGTTGTGAACCCTACACATATAAAGTTGATGAGTCATGAGTCAGGGTCTAAGTTGTGAACCCTACACATATAAAGTTTTGTGAGCCCGCCAAGAACCTAGGGAGGTGCCTCTAGTAGACTGTACTTCACTCTCACTGGGTACGCATCACAACCAAAAATATGTCATCCAGGACAGGCTGGGAAAGGAGTGCGAGAGAATAGGCATAGTAATAAATTGCTACAATACCAAATATCAAGTGAACCACATATAAAACTGAGTTAACCTGTGTCTCAACCTAGGGAGCACTTTAGTCTGGGCTGCATACTTAGAATTTCCTAAAATAGCTCAAAAATAGGGAACTTGCTAAATATTTCAGAAGTGACACAACATAACTAGCAGTTCACACGTGGATAACATGGGTAGCAGCATATAGGTATTATGGACAAATGGAGACAATGAGATGTCATAGTAACAAAAATAAAAAACAAACTGTAAATAACTGGAGTGGATCTATGCGCTGCCAATTTATAGTTAACATATGCGAAATTGCAACGGCAGCTACTAACATGGCTGCAGCATCAAAACTATAGTGGGAAGTCATCAGCAAACCCTATCGCCAAACAAGTTCATGGCTCACCGCTAGGACAAAGTTAGAGTTAACAGGCCGGAGAGCGCTGACATAGCTCCGGGTATAGCATTATAGATTGTCTCTGCCTCACCCAAAACCAGCTCGTGGGGGCCAATGGACAAGATGAATGAGGTCATCAGCTGACTGTCCGAGTCTCACAAGTCCCTGAAGCTGTGTAGAGGCTATCAGCCAAAGTAGGTAAGAGGCAACCAGCAAATCAGCCTCCTTGTTATATGCCAGAAGACAGAGCAAAAAGTCCACATTGGGGTTGGAAGACGAGAGTGGGTCCGGAGCTCTTTGATCTGCGTATGCGAGGGTGATCTTGTCCCTGCGCCGCTCACAGGTTCCCAAGGTAGGGATCTCAATCACCTGGTCATCTCTGTTAGTCATGTCTAGGGTGGGAACTATCCAGGGAGAGTTAGATTGGGTGTTAGACTGCTGGCTCCCCTCTGCCTCTAGTGCCGTAGTGTCGTTGATAGGTCTAGTGACCGCATCCTGCAGAGACTAAGCAAGATCAGCGAACTGCTCGGACATTTTCTTTTCCAGCCATACTAGCCAGGATCCGATGATATCATAAGATATCTGTGCATCCATGTTAGGGATATCACCGTGAGCAGCAGAGGCAAAAAAATTGCGGGACAGAGTCTGCTCTTAGGTTACCCTATTGCCAGGTGGCGGTAAGTATCTGCTCCCTCAGGCCTCAGTAAACTATCGTGCCCCGGAACGATCACTCAAAGGGTTAGACGTGTATATGTTGTATAAAGTAATTGCCCCATTCTGATAATAGTAGGATGTACTCTCTCTTCTCTATTCTGCTGTTAGTTATGAAGGCCGCCTGCAGACAAGTAAAAGTTGTGCGTATATGCGGTCTAGATAAGATGGCGCCCATTAAGGCTTCTCTGCTCCTCATTGACTTTTTTCTTATTTCAAGATGTGTCTCCAGTCTTCACAATCCAGCCTTCACAATACTCTTCTCCACTCCACATAGTTTTAGGACTCAAAGGAAATACTCTGTTAAGGGTGTATTCTATTGTTATAACATATCTTTTAACCCAGTTTCACGGAGCTCCAGAGAAATGTGACTATCCCAGAGCCCTGCTAGGCTCCACCCCCCACAAAATCTTACTTTTGATTAGACCCAATCAGTGTCCAGTTTTTTGCATAAGAAAATTAGAATGCTAGTTCACTGATGACTTGACACACTATAGCTCCACGCTGGCTGGTTGTAGCATCAGACACAATGCTGTGCCATGCTTATTAGTGTCACAAAACAATGAAAGCTGCACTCTCTTGTAGAAAAGTGAATACAATTTATTTGACAAGTAGCAACATTTAAGGGCACCTTCCCCTTTGTCAAGTTTGTTACTTTTTCTACAAGAGAGTGCAGCTTTCATTGTTTTGTGAATCTATTATGGCGCTATTGGGAGGCTCTGGCAGTTAGCACCCAGTCGGATATGGACTGTGTAGCTCTGTATACAAGTGAGTGCTGGTCTGAAATAGAGTAAACAAAAATGTATAGTTTTTTTTTTACTATGTATTGACCCCACAAGTCATCAATATTCCCGGCCCACTTTAATAAAAACCCAATTTCACCCCACCATAATTAAGACACAAGAACAACAATATGGATAAATAAATCTGGCCACAGCCTGTTTATTGAACTACAAACCATTTACAAAATGTAATATAAAATAGTGCAATATAAAACCTTCAGTCAACAAGCATAAAATTGCTTAACAAAAACCTAGCGGTGCAAGTCCTCTTTCCTACCACCTGCCTCCTGATATGGCCGTTCTTCGAGATGAAACTGGACTCAACAATGTTATTTGCTAACTCCGTGTACCCTTGTATTAATGGAACGCTACAAGGAACCCTGTGCCCAAGGAACAACTCCCCTGGCACTCCCACCCCATGGGGAGATTACCAGCATCACCAATTGGCCAGATCAGCAATCCTAACTGAAAGGAGGACTAGCACCCCCGCCAAGCTGTGATAAACATAACAGAAGCAAAAAACAATAGGGGGGAGGGCATATCCTTCTTTGTTTTTTCTAATTAATGGCGCAAAAAATGTGCAGTCTCAGCCAACTCCTATATACCTCCTCCTTGTCCCTGCCCCTAACCACGGCCTGTTTCCTCCTTGGGATCAAAGGCCCCTTCCTCTAAGTGGCACCTCTGGAGCCAGCTGCAAAGATGTCTAAAATACCAGACTGTAAATCAGGTACTTGACTCCAACGCTAGCGTCTGTGACATTATTGTATCAATGACATCTTGGTACTGGTGACATTGCAGATTTGATATTTTGACAGATTTCCAACAATTTTCTAAAAGTTTTTGAAGCTCAGGGCCAAGTCAGTATGTCTTAGGGGTGGTAGAGGTTGAGTTTCAGCAACCCAGTCACAGTTTCATATCAAATCAGGGGCAGATTTGAGAAAGGAGAAAACAGACATTGGTCTTGAGGTATTTTTATTTTAATGATAAATAGCTATTTTGTGTTAGAGATTAAATGTTTTATTTCTCTCAAATTGTATTACTTTATAAAACTTGAAGATTTGGAGTCTGGTATTTTAATAATAATTGGGGATCACTATTGGAAGTACATCTTCAGTCAGCAGGGACTACACAAATAACCAGCGTTCCTTGTGAGCGGCAGCTAAGCACTTTATTTCTGTGAGTGCTTTATCTTATCATGTATTTGCGCTGTATACTGTGGAATAACGCACATACTGAGGAATAATGTGATAACCCTTTGAGAAAGCCGTGTTAGACGGCGAAACATGTTAGGGATTTAGGGAAATGGTGAGGAGTCATTGCGAGCTCCTGTATTTTTAGAGGCTAACCTAAATTGGTGCTAGTATGGCAAATTATTATTAAATTATGGCTATAATACTAAACCGTCACTAAAATTGTCAAACTATTCAGGGTCTCTCTCGACACATAGAAGTAGAAGATTATAATATCACAACTAAGCTAAACCTTGAGTCTTACTCGATAATCGTTGTAACCGCTTATGAGCGTCACTGTCCTAACGGTTAGGTTAACTCATAATAGCTGATGTTATAGCTACAATTGGCTAAACCTTGAAGCTTACTTGTTAATTGCTGAAACCGCCGTGGAACGATATTATCCTAACGGTCAGCTCAATTAAAAAATAACTGAAAAGCGCCAATTCAGTAACTCAGCTACAAGGTTTACTCTGACAGCCTCAACTAGTGATGGTTATATCCTTTGTCATTACAGCAATATATAGTATTGACTAAACACAGAATTGCGATCCATTACAGAATAACTATACGGTGACTCAAAAGCACATACAAACTACTTAACCAGAGTTTTGTTTAGCACAAGACGATACTTAATTCTATCATAATCTTACTACAGCGCTGTCAGAAACAGATGTAACTAGAGTGCTGAATATCGTTAACCGTAACTGCATGCTATATTATACTGAGGAATAAGGCATTCAGATCCAAACGAATTTCGTTAAAATAACTCAATGCCGACGTGATACAATAGTTCAAATCACGAATTCACTGACAAATATATAGTAACCAAAATTCTACGATATATCTGTGTATTCAAATAGTCTCCTTAAGATCGGTTATAGATTATTGATATAGCTGTACAATACTGAACATCTGATGGTGGGCTAATACCATATGGTTAAATTTTACAATACGTTATAGAAACTCAGGCAAAATATTTAATGTAAGCCAAGTAAGCTTCAATTTAAAAACTATATTTTTGTGTCTTTGTTTCAAGAAATTAAGTTACTCAAACGTAACCAATGTTTGCATAAACATGACTGGAACAGCTACAATGTATTGACACACATTCCTACACTAATCCAACCAGAAAATCTTTCCCCAGTATTAACAGGTTAAAAGGGACTATTACACATATACCTCAATCTAATAAATTCTATTCCAGTACCAGCATATCTTTTATCTTTCATTGAGGTACAATATCCATAGAAAATTTGTAATACGCACCCTCGCGTTAATTTAATCTGAAATTTGTACTCACAATAAACTGGCTACACTTTATAAGTAAACTTATAGCTATACTAATCAAGTGAACTTATCTTAACTGGGTAAATGTAATAATTATTTGTAGGAACTGAACAAAGTGGACACAGTATATCCTTTCACGTATATTCATTTTGAGATCTGGGTCACAAACTTCAACTTATTGCAACCCATTTCTTTAGATATAATTATATCAATGTGTCAAAAACAAAGGTGTCAACCAATAATGGCCTAACCGTATAAGGAGTGCTATTCACTACAATATAACAAATCCCACTACAGTGGGAACATACTTAACCCTAATAGAGGTATTTCTATTCATTGGTTCTCTCGAAAAATAACAAGAAACGGCACAAGATCCCAAAATATTCCTCATTGTGTATAATATAAACCAATATTGTTGTAAACAATACAGGGTGACAGCGATACTATTATTTTTAGTTTCCAGCTGACACACTACTTTATTATTGCTATCCAGAATACAATCTATCTGGTATTAGCTAAGGTATAGAATCAAGTGTTTAATTGATACCAGTCTATACATTTAACTGCACTCAATCACTGAGCACACACAATTGGGGTTAACTTCATCTACAACACTATAGCCCTTATACAGGAGACCCTGATCTATAGTTTTATACATCGGTCCAATTAGCCCATATATTCCAGACTTATTCTAGCTCCAATCACGGTTAGTGTTTTTAATTTTCTTGTTTTCCACAAATTTTAGCACTGCATAATTAATAAATGTTAAGTTTCTCTTGTTAAGTGTATCCAGTCCACGGATCATCCATTACTTATGGGATATTAACTCCTCCCCAACAGGAAGTGCAAGAGGATTCACCCAGCAGAGCTGCTATATAGCTCCTCCCCTAACTGCCATTACCAGTCATTCTCTTGCACCCAACGACTAGATAGGATGTGTGAGAGGACTATGGTGATTATATTTAGTTTTATACCTTCAATCAAAAGTTTGTTATTTTATAATAGCACCGGAGTGTGTTATTCCTTCTCTGGTAGAATTTGAAGAAGAATCTACCTGAGTTTTTACTATGATTTTAGCCGGCGTAGTTAAGATCATATTGCTGTTTCTCGGCCATCTGAGGAGAGGTAAACTTCAGATCAGGGGACAGCGGGCAGATTAATCTGCAAAGAGGTATGTAGCAGCTTATTATTTTCTGACAATGGAATTGATGAGAAAATTCTGCCATACCGATATAATGTAAACTCAGCCTTAAATGCAGTAGCAGCAACTGGTATCAGGCTGTCATGTATGTATATTTTACACTTCAGTATTCTGGGGAATGGCACTTCACTGGAATTATACTGTGTGCATAAGACTTTAGCATAATTTGCAGGGACTGGCAACAGGCTCTTTAATAACACTTAATTTATGTTAAACGTTTTTTGCTGGCATGTAAAATCGTTTCATTTTCTGAGGTACTGGGTGAATAAAATGTTTTGGGCATTATATTTTCCACTTGGCAGTTGTTTTATTTAATTTATGACAGTTTACTGATCTCTCTCACTGTTGTGTGTGAGGGGGAGGTCAAAAAATTCAGTCAGAAGCTCATTGTATTTCCTGCATGATCCGGTTCATCTCTACAGAACTCAGGGGTCTTCAAAACTTGTTTTGAGGGAGGTAATCATTCACAGCAGAGCTGTGAGATTGTAGTTGACTGTGATAAAAAACGTTTATTTCTGTAACTTTTTTTCTGCTATCAGGGTTAGTTATCCTTCGCTAATGGGAACAAGCCTTTGCTAAAATTGTGTTTTTTACAAAGATTTGATGCTATAACCTTTCAGTTTATTAACTTTCAACTGTCATAACTCTTTCTGTGCTTCTTATAGGCACAGTACGTTTTCATATTATAGTAAATTACTTGAAAAGTATTTCCAAGTTGCTAGTTTATTTGCTAGTGTGTTAAACATGTCTGATTCAGAGGAAGACATCTGTGCTATATGTGCTAATGCCAAAGTGGAGCCCAATAGAAATTTATGTACTAACTGTATTGATGCTACTTTAAATAAAAGTCAATCTGTACAAATTGAACACATTTCACCAAACAACGAGGGGAGAGTTATGCCGACTAACTCGCCTCACGTGTCAGTACCTGCATCTCCCGCTCGGGGGGTGCGTGATATTGTTGCGCCGAGTACATCTGGGCGGCCATTACAAATCACATTACAGGATATGGCTACTGTTATGACTGAAGTTTTGGCTAAATTACCAGAACTAAGAGGTAAGCGTGATCACTCTGGGGTGAGAACAGAGTGCGCTGATAATGTTAGGGCCATGTCAGATACTGCGTCACAACTTGCAGAACATGAGGACGGAGAGCTTCATTCTGCGGCTGACGGTTCTGATCCAAACAGATTGGATTCAGATATTTCAAATTTTAAATTTAAGCTGGAAAACCTCCGTGTATTACTAGGGGAGGTGTTAGCGGCTCTGAATGATTGTAACACAGTTGCAATACCAGAAAAAATGTGTAGGTTGGATAAATATTTTGCGGTACCGTCGAGTACTGACGTTTTTCCTATACCTAAGAGACTTACTGAAATTGTTACTAAGGAGTGGGATAGACCCGGTGTGCCGTTCTCACCCCCTCCGATATTTAGAAAGATGTTTCCAATAGACACCACCACACGGGACTTATGGCAAACGATCCCTAAGGTGGAGGGAGCAGTTTCTACTTTAGCTAAGCGTACCACTATCCCGGTGGAGGATAGCTGTGCCTTTTCAGATCCAATGGATAAAAAGTTAGAGGGTTACCTTAAGAAAATGTTTGATCAACAAGGTTTTATATTGCAACCCCTTGCATGCATTGCGCCTGTCACGGCTGCAGCAGCATTTTGGTTTGAGTCTCTGGAAGGGACACTTGAATCAGCTCCATTAGATGAGATTGCACACAGGCTTAAAGCTCTTAAGTTAGCTAACTCATTTATTTCAGATGCCGTAGTACATTTAACTAAGCTTACGGCTAAGAATTCCGGATTCGCCATTCAGGCACGCAGAGCACTGTGGCTAAAATCCTGGTCAGCTGACGTTACTTCTAAGTCTAAATTTCTTAATATACCTTTCAAAGGGCAGACCTTATTCGGGCCCGGATTGAAAGAAATTATCGCTGACATTACAGGAGGTAAAGGCCATGCCCTGCCTCAAGACAGAGCCAAACCTAAGGCTAGACAATCTAATTTTCGTTCCTTTCGGAATTTCAAAGCAGGAGCAGCATCAACTTCCTCTGCTCCAAAACAAGAAGGATCTGTTGCTCGCTACAGACAAGGCTGGAGACCTAACCAGTCCTGGAACAAGGGCAAGCAGGCCAGGAAACCTGCTGGTGCCCCTAAAACAGCATGAATTGAGGGCCCCCGATCCGGGAACGGATCTAGTGGGGGGCAGACTTTCTCTCTTCGCCCAGGCTTGGGCAAGAGATGTCCAGGATCCCTGGGCGCTAGAGATAATATCTCAGGGATACCTTCTGGACTTCAAATACTCTCCCCCAAGAGAGAGATTTCATCTGTCAACAAACCAAATAAAGAAAGAGGCGTTTCTACGCTGCGTACAAGAGCTTTTATTAATGGGAGTAATCCATCCAGTTCCACGGTCGGAACAGGGACAAGGGTTTTACTCAAATCTGTTTGTGGTTCCCAAAAAAGAGGGAACTTTCAGGCCAATCCTGGATTTAAAGATCCTAAACAAATTCCTAAGAGTTCCATCGTTCAAAATGGAGACTATTCGGACAATTTTACCCATGATCCAAAAGGGTCAGTACATGACCACAGTGGATTTAAAGGATGCTTACCTTCACATACCGATTCACAAAGATCATTACCGGTATCTAAGGTTTGCCTTTCTAGACAGGCATTACCAGTTTGTAGCTCTTCCATTCGGATTGGCTACGGCTCCGAGAATCTTCACAAAGGTTCTGGGTGCTCTTCTGGCGGTACTAAGACCGCGAGGAATTGCGGTAGCTCCGTACCTAGACGACATTCTGATACAAGCTTCAAGCTTTCAAACTGCCAAGTCTCATACAGAGTTAGTACTGGCATTTCTAAGGTCGCATGGATGGAAGGTGAACGAAAAGAAGAGTTCTCTCTTTCCACTCACAAGAGTTCCCTTCTTGGGGACTCTTATAGATTCTGTAGAAATGAAGATTTACCTGACAGAAGACAGGTTAACAAAGCTTCAAAATGCATGCCGTGTCCTTCATTCCATTCAACACCCGTCAGTAGCTCAATGCATGGAGGTGATCGGCTTAATGGTAGCAGCAATGGACATAGTACCCTTTGCACGCCTACATCTCAGACCGCTGCAATTGTGCATGCTAAGTCAGTGGAATGGGGATTACTCAGACTTGTCCCCTACTCTGAATCTGGATCAAGAGACCAGAAATTCTCTTCTATGGTGGCTTTCTCGGCCACATCTGTCCAGGGGGATGCCATTCAGCAGGCCGGACTTGACAATTGTAACAACAGACGCCAGCCTACTAGGTTGGGGCGCTGTCTGGAATTCTCTGAAGGCTCAGGGACAATGGAATCAGGAGGAGAGTCTCCTACCAATAAACATTCTGGAATTGAGAGCAGTTCTCAATGCCCTTCTGGCTTGGCCCCAGTTAACAACTCGGGGGTTCATCAGGTTTCAGTCGGACAACATCACGACTGTAGCTTACATCAACCATCAGGGAGGGACAAGAAGCTCCCTAGCAATGATGGAAGTATCAAAGATAATTCGCTGGGCAGAGTCTCACTCTTGCCACCTGTCAGCAATCCACATCCCGGGAGTGGAGAACTGGGAGGCGGATTTCTTAAGTCGTCAGACTTTTCATCCGGGGGAGTGGGAACTTCATCCGGAGGTCTTTGCCCAAATACTTCGACGTTGGGGCAAACCAGAGATAGATCTCATGGCGTCTCGACAGAACGCCAAGCTTCCTCGTTACGGGTCCAGATCCAGGGATCCGGGAGCGGTTCTGATAGATGCTTTGACAGCACCTTGGACCTTCGGGATGGCTTATGTGTTTCCACCCTTCCCGATGCTTCCTCGATTGATTGCCAGAATCAAACAGGAGAGAGCATCAGTGATTCTAATAGCGCCTGCATGGCCACGCAGGACTTGGTATGCAGATCTAGTGGACATGTCATCCTGTCCACCTTGGTCGCTACCTCTGAAACAGGACCTTCTGATCCAGGGTCCCTTCAAACATCAAAATCTAATTTCTCTGAAGCTGACTGCTTGGAAATTGAACGCTTGATTTTATCAAAACGTGGTTTTTCTGAGTCAGTTATTGATACCTTAATACAGGCTAGGAAGCCTGTTACCAGAAAGATTTACCATAAGATATGGCGCAAATACTTATATTGGTGCGAATCCAAGAGTTACTCATGGAGTAAGGTTAGGATTCCGAGGATATTGTCTTTTCTACAAGAAGGTTTAGAAAAGGGTTTATCCGCTAGTTCCTTAAAGGGACAGATTTCAGCTCTGTCCATTCTTTTACACAAACGTCTGTCAGAAGTTCCGGACGTTCAAGCTTTTTGTCAGGCTTTAGCTAGGATCAAGCCTGTGTTTAAAACTGTTGCTCCACCATGGAGTTTGAACTTAGTTCTTAATGTTTTACAGGGGGTTCCGTTTGAACCCCTTCATTCCATTGATATCAAGTTGTTATCTTGGAAAGTTCTGTTTTTAATGGCGATTTCCTCGGCTCGAAGAGTCTCTGAGTTATCTGCCTTACATTGTAATTCTCCTTATCTGATTTTTCATTCAGACAAGGTAGTTCTGCGTACTAAACCTGGGTTCCTACCTAAGGTGGTCACTAACAGGAATATCAATCAAGAGATTGTGGTTCCATCTTTGTGTCCTAATCCTTCTTCGAAAAAGGAACGTCTGCTACACAATCTAGATGTAGTCCGTGCCCTGAAATTTTATCTACAGGCAACTAAGGATTTTCGACAAACGTCTTCCCTGTTTGTCGTTTATTCTGGTCAGAGGAGAGGTCAAAAAGCTTCGGCTACCTCTCTCCTTTTGGCTTCGTAGCATAATACGGTTAGCCTATGAGACTGCTGGACAGCAGCCTCCTGAAAGAATTACAGCACATTCTACTAGAGCTGTGGCTTCCACTTGGGCCTTTAAGAATGAGGCTTCTGTTGAACAGATTTGCAAGGCTGCAACTTGGTCTTCTCTTCATACTTTTTCCAAATTTTACAAATTTGACACTTTTGCTTCTTCGGAGGCTGTTTTTGGGAGAAAGGTTCTTCAGGCAGTGGTTCCTTCCGTATAAAGAGCCTGCCTGTCCCTCCCGTCATCCGTGTACTTTAGCTTTGGTATTGGTATCCCATAAGTAATGGATGATCCGTGGACTGGATACACTTAACAAGAGAAAACATAATTTATGCTTACCTGATAAATTTATTTCTCTTGTAGTGTATCCAGTCCACGGCCCGCCCTGTCACTTTAAGGCAGGTAATTTTTCCATTAAACTACAGTCACCACTGCACCCTATGGTTTTCCTTTCTCTGCATGTTTTCGGTCGAATGACTGGTAATGGCAGTTAGGGGAGGAGCTATATAGCAGCTCTGCTGGGTGAATCCTCTTGCACTTCCTGTTGGGGAGGAGTTAATATCCCATAAGTAATGGATGATCCGTGGACTGGATACACTACAAGAGAAATAAATTTATCAGGTAAGCATAAATTATGTTTTTAACTTAGTTAGGTTTAGCATACTTGGAGACTAATGTTGTCTTTTTAATGTTCCAAACCACTATGCTTTCCAATAATGTTTTCTAGCAATTCAATTAGCTCCTGAGTGCTACAAGTGTACTCTTTTCCGTGGTTATTCTCCTAACCACATTTTGCTCTCCAAATTAATACATAGTACACAGCACCACTGACTCTATCATTATAAAGTATAGATCTGGAATACACTCCAGCGTCCATAACATTAAGAGATCTAGAGCTTATCTTTTATCCTAAGAAGTAGTGCCATTGGTCTTCCTTCTCTGTTTTACAGTTTCATATCAAATCAGGGGCAGATTTGAGAAAGGAGAAAACAGACATTGGTCTTGAGGTATTTTTATTTTAATGATAAATAGCTATTTTGTGTTAGAGATTAAATGTTTTATTTCTCTCAAATTGTATTACTTTATAAAACTTGAAGATTTGGAGTCTGGTATTTTAATAATAATTGGGGATCACTATTGGAAGTACATCTTCAGTCAGCAGGGACTACACAAATAACCAGCGTTCCTTGTGAGCGGCAGCTAAGCACTTTATTTCTGTGAGTGCTTTATCTTATCATGTATTTGCGCTGTATACTGTGGAATAACGCACATACTGAGGAATAATGTGAGAAAAAGACCCCTCCTCCCAGTAAATGTTTTCTAATACATATGAACATAGCTATTGTTAATTCATCACCTTGGAGCTAAACATTCGCAGGAATATTGAACAGATTTACAATTCATTAAAAAAAAGCCACATGCATCAATCTCTCTTCTCTCTGTCATCTGAAAACAAAGTGAGTTCCAAAGAGCTTTTAAAAGACAAATATTTCACTCTGAGGGAAATCTCAAACTCAAAGCAATCAGAAATTTTGAAGCAAATTGTCAGTACATATGTAAAATATATAAATCTCCAGTAATAAGTATAAAACTGTCATGTTGTTATATGTTATATATCAATATATTGGTTACCTTTAAAAAATGCCTATACTAGGCGAGATTACAAGTGACGCACTAACTGTGGGGGTTTATCGTGAATTTATCACACGTCGGGATAGCGTGACTTCAGAACTCTGGTTAATTGTTACACTTGACAAAAATGTTGCACAAAACACATCCAAATTACATTTAAAAGTACAGTTACACTCATAATAACACTAATACAAATTATTTTAAAACAAATTGCATACAAAAGTTATAAGGTCTGAAAGATATTAAGTCTTGCAAAGGGCTTTAACATAAGATACATACATATAAATGTCTAAATATGTGTGTGTGTGTATATATATATATATATATATATAATGTGTGTGTGTGTGTGTGTGTGTATATATATATATATATATATATAATGTGTGTGTGTGTGTACAGATGTATTTAGATGTGTATAAATGTATTTACAGACATGTATATATATATATATATATATATATATATATATATATATATATATACACATAATTACAAATGTATACATATATAGACATATATATATAAACATTCAAAAAAATGAAAGTCCCAAACAACCCCATAAGAGGCTAGAAAGTGATGAAACCAAAAGTGGTTAAAAAAGCAAAAACTTTATTTTAGTCCAATTTAAAAAGGCAGACTTCATAGGGTCAAAAACGCAATAAAAGAAGGTTTGACCGGTTTCAGTCTCTCAGACCGTAGTCATAAACTAAAATAATGCAACAGGTGCATAATATTTAAAGGAGCTAAACACCTCCCATTGGAGGAGCCTAGATTCTCACATTAACCCTTTATACATGTCGTGTTTTGAGCAAGAGATGTATACATAAATAAAGAAAACAGGTGAGAAGACAATACTGCCATAATCTTACGTTGTAAGCAGTTAGGAAACCCAGAGAGCAATATTGTTCATGTAGCTGGTTTATGAATGTAATAATATAAACATTATACTTTACTCTAATTGTACCCTTAATGAAATTTTAAGGGTTAGTACAAAGGGAGAAACACGCAGCTAGTCTACAATCAACAACATGAACCTTCTCATTAAGGTGCCTATTATATGGCTTGTAGAGATGCAATTTCCTTAATGATACAAGATATACTCGTTAGGGGATATGGCAAAAAAAAATTGTCATCTTATAGTGGTACCTATAATAAGTCAGAAATTGTATATTAAGCAACAATAATAATAAAAATGATATTGCTGTTAACAAAGATATTTACAACAACAAGCAGATATTCACACTAAAATACATCAAGGGGATATGGGATCTTAACTCCATTCCAATCTACCATGACTCCTACATATATGGTTCCTAAATTAAACCACCTCACAATGTATATGACATAAGAGGGGATAGTAATAAACCACTTAAAGTGTCAAAAAAAATGTTGGAAATAAAACTGAAAGGCATAAATATTTATATACAATGCCCTTGTCAAAGCCAGAAATAAATAAGTAGGAGAGAGGTTATAGCTAGACATATATTGGCACAATTTAATAGAGCTTTTGGCATAATCAACAATGCCAATATCAAATTCTGAGTTGAACCCCACAGGGAGCAGGCTACCAAGCTTATTTATCCAGTATATCTCCTGTCTGGAGAGTATTTGGAATTTGTCCCCTCCTCTTGGGGGCCTCACTATCTGCTCGATAGCCTGCCACCTGAAGGAGCCAACATTCCCATTATGGAACTCCAAAAAATGTTTAGATAGAGCCAACACCGCTCTGTCATTGGTGATATAAGACAGATGTTCTTTTATGGGGGTGCCTACCTACCTTGTGGTCCATCCAACATATTGCCGTGAGCAGATGGGGCATTCAACAAGGTATACAACAAATTTGTTAGTACATTTAACGCATCCTTTAGTCTTGAATACCTCCAAAGAGGTGGCCGAGACAAAAGTTGCAGAAACATTGACATGGTCACAAGACCTACATGTCCGTTTGCCACATTTGAAGGTTCCCTTAAAATGCAACCAAGAGCTCTGAGTTGTATTTGTTTTTAGAAGGCTAGGAGAGAGTTTATTACCTAGTGACAGGTTACGTTTGTATACAAACTGACACCCCTCGCCTACTAAAGTTTGTAGTTGTTTGTCACCCCGCAAAATGGGAAGATTTTTTCTTATAATATTACACATCTGGTAATATTGGTTAGAATATGCTGTAGCGAACAATGTTTTTTTCTTAGTCTTAGCTAGATAATTGGTATGGACAACAGGTATTTGTTTAGGGCCAAACAACTGCCTTCTCTCAATCTGTTTGACCTCATTGAATGCTCTACTGACCATCTTTTTTGGATAGTCCCTTGCAGTCAAATGTTCAGTGAGTATCTGACTCTCCCTCTGGAAATCCCCTTCCATGGTGCAGTTGCGTTTGACACACAAAAACTGTCCTTTGGCAATCCCTTTAAATACATGCCCGGGGTGACTACTACGGGCATGCAAAAGGGAATTCCCCGAAATGGGTTTCCTATAGAGAGAGGAGATAATCCTTTTATTTGGGCAATCTGAAGTTAATGTGACATCTAGATAGTTGATGGTACTCTTATCCCATTCGAAGGTAAACCTCAATCCCACTTGATTCGTATTTAGGTAGTTAACAAAATCCTGTACTTTTAATAAATCTGAAGACCAAATAATTAAGAGGTCGTCAACAAACCTCATATATTTAATTAGATACAAAGAATAAATGTTTCTATCTCCATAGACGTGGAACCGCTACCACCACCCCATAAAGAGGTTGGCAAATTTTGCCCCATCGCGATTCCACATCTCTGGAGATGGTAAACATCGGCAAACTTGAAAAAATTATGTTTCAGAAGAAACCCAATGGCTCTAAGGATGTATTTCTTATGTTCCTCTGAGAGACTTGTATACATATCCAAAAAGAAAGCTATAGCTTCAATCCGAATTCATGGGGGATTGTGGAGTACAGGGAAACAACATCAATCGTTATCCAGCTGCACTCCCATTCCCAAACAATTTCTTCCAATTTTGACAGTGTGTGAGTTGTATCTCTTAAGTAGCTGGGTAATTTCTGTACCAATGGCTGTAAAATTTGGTCAACTCATTTAGACAGTGGCTCCAACAGGGAGCCTATACCCGCCACAATTGGTCTGCCCTGCACTTCAGAAAGACTCTTGTGGACTTTCTGGAGATGGTGGAAGATGGGCATCACCGGATTATCCACCAGTAGGCAAATGTCCGCTTATCAATGATGCCCATCTCCAAACCATCATCCAGTCTCTAAGGACCCTGAGGTACCAGTACAGTTCATGAACTGTTTAGTAGGCACTCTTTCTATGCTGAATACTATGGATTGCTTCGATTCAAAGGGGTAGGAGAGGTATATACCTCAGTCCCCTTGCTTGATAGCAGCTGCCATATTAGTTCCTTCTGGAGGTTGCTAAATTCTCCTACACGCTGCATTATTCTCACACACGCTGCATGTTGCTATTGAAATGGCTCTATGATCTAAGTTGTTTAATATTACTATATACCACTGGATAGCGTGTTCTCTTTTGTGAATATATACAGTATACATTCCCCGGCCACTTTATTAGGTACACCTGTTCAATTGCTTGGTAACACAAATTGCTAATCAGCCAATCACATGGCAGCAACTCAATGCATTTAGTCATCTAGACGTGGTGAAGACGACTTGCTGAAGTTCAAACTGAGCATCAGAATGGGGTAGAAAGGGGATTTAAGTGACTTTGAAAGTGGCAGGGTTGTTGGTGCCAGACGGGCTGGTCTGAGTATTTAAAAAAACTGCTGATCTACTGGGATTTTCTCGCACAACCATCTCTAGGTTTTACAGAGAATGGCCAGAAAAAGAGAAAATATCCAGTGAGCGGCAGCTGTGTGGACAACAATGCCTTGTTGATGTCAGAGGTCAGAGGAGAATGGGCAGACTGGTTCGAGATGATAAAAAGGCAACAGTAACTCAAATAACCACTCGTTACAACCAAGGTATGCAGAATACCATCTCTGAACGCACAACATGTCAAACCTTGAAGCAGATGGGCTACAGCAACAGAAAAACACACCGGGTGCCACTCTTGTCAGCTAAGAACAGGAAACTGAAGCTACAATTCGCACAGGCTCACCAAAATTGGACAATAGAAGATTGGAAAAACATTGCCTGGCCTGATGAATCTCAATTTCAGCTGTGACATTCAGAAGGTAGGGTCAGAATTTGGCATAAACAACATGAAAGCATGGATCCATCCTGACTTGTATCAACGGTTCAGGTTAGGGGGATGGTGTAATGGTGTGGGGGATATTTTTTTGGCTCACTTTGGGCCCCTTAGTGCCAATTAAGCATCGTTTAAACGCTACAGCCTACCTGAGTATTGTTGCTGACCATGTTAATCCCTTCAGGACTACAGTGTACCCATCTTCTGATGGCTACTTCCAGCAGGATAATGCACCATGTCACAAAACTCAAATAATCTCAAACTCTTTTTTTTTAACATGACAATGAGTTCACTGTACTCCCATGGCCTCCACAGTCACCAGATCTCAATCCAATAGAGCACCTTTGGGATGTGGTGGAACGGGAGATTTGCATCATGGATGTGCAGCAACAAATCGGCAGCAACTGCGTGATGCTATCATGTCAATATGGACCAAAATGTCTGAGAAATGTTTCCAACACCTTGTTGAATCTATGCCACGAAGAATTAAGGCAATTCTGAAGGCAAAAGGGGGTCCAACCCGGTACTAGCAAGGTGTACCTGATAAAGTAGCCGGTGAGTGTATAATTGCATTGGAGCCCTTTACAGTCAAGTAGCTGAAAATATGAAAAAACATTTATGCAATATGCGTACTTAATAAAGTGTTTAACTATGTATTTACTGTAAATATTTCACATTCCAATGTTCTTCACATTTTCTAAGTATTTATAAATAAATATTCCTATATATATATATATATATATATATATATATATATATATATATATATACCTATATGTAATCATTTATATATATATAAAAGGTATAGATATATATTTTACCAAAAAAAAATCTTATATATATATATATATATATATATATATATATATACAGTATATATCTCATCATATACCATCATACCCCATGATTTGGGGCTTGAGGCTGTAAGGGATAAATTGGGTTCAGACAAAGAGTATGCTGGTCCTCCCATTGAAATTATTATAGAGTTATTGCACATTTGTTTTACACACAATTATTTCAGGTTTGAAAACACCTATTATGTCCAGTTGGTTGGAACCGCTATGGGGTCTTCTATGGGTCCAGAATATGCCAACCTTTTTATGGCTTGGTATGAGGATAGATTTGTATTTCAGGAATGTAATTCAAACATCTTATTGTACCGACGATACATAGATGATTAATTCATAGTTTTTGGTTAGTGAGAAAGAACTTGTGGAATGGTATGAAATGTTGAATAAAAACTTACCCAATGTCCATTTCAAAATTTAAATCACATTCACCTAGATTACGAGTTTTGAGCGCTATAGGGAAAGTAAATAATGCAACAAAAGTTTTAAAAAACCCGGCTTGTGCGGTCGATATGGCTGTGTTGAGCTCCGTACCGCACACAAAAGCAGCAGTGTTTTGACGTGCTCGTGTGTGCTTTCCCCATTGACATCAATGGGGAGACTTGGCTAAAAGAAAGTCTAAACACCTGCTATTGCGGAAACAAAAGCTCCGTAACGCAGCCCCATTGATGTCTATGGGGAAAAAGAAAAGACAGTTTACACCTAACACCCTAACATAAACCTCACGTCTAAACACCCCTAATCTGCTGCCCCCGACATCGCCGACGCCTGCCTACAGTTATTAACCCCTAATCTGCCGCTCCCGATATCGCTGCCACCTAAATAAAATGATTAACCCCTAATCTGCCGCTCCCGATATCACCGCCACTATACTAAAGTTATACTAAAGTTATTAACCCCTATTCCGCCGCACCCCAACATCGCCGCAACTATATTAAAGTTATTAGGTCCCGATATCGCTGCCACCTAAATAAAGCTATTAACCCCTAAACCTCTGGCCTCCCACATCACTACCACTAAATAAACCTATTAACCCCTAAACCGCCAGCCCCCCACATTTCAACAACCTAAATTAAACTATTAACCCCTAACCCTAACGTAACCCTAACCCTAAGGTAACCCTACCCCTAACACCCCCTAACTTTAACATAATTAAAATAGATCTAAATTAAATTTACAATTATTAACTAAATAATACCTACTTAAAACTAAATACTTACCTGTGAAATAAAACCTAAGCTAGCTACAATGTAACTAATAGTTATATTATAGCTATCTTAGGTTTTATTTTTATTTCACAGGTAAGTTTGTATTTATTTTAACTAGGTAGAATAGTTAGTAAATAGTTGTTAACTATTTACTAACTACCTATTTAAAATAAATACAAACATACCTGTGAAATAAAACCTAACCTGCCTTACACTAAAACCTAACATTACAAAAAATAAAAAATAAACTACCATTACAAAAAAAAAAACGAAATTATCCAATAAAATAAAGCTTATTCCTATTCTAATACCCTAAAAAAAAAAAAAAACACCCCAAAATAAAAAAGCCTAATCTAGAATAAACTACCAAGGGCCTTAAAAGGGCCTTTTGGGGGCCCTTAAAATGTCCTTTTGTAGTGCATTGCCCTGAGATAAACAGCTCTTTTGCTCCAAAAAAATTACAAACACCCCCTAACAGTATACAAACCCCCACCCCCCAAACTACCAAGAGCTCTTAAAAGGGTCTTTTGGAGGGGCCCTTAAAAGGGCCTTTTGTAGGGCATTGCCCTGAAATAAACAGCTCTTTTGCTCCAAACAAATACAAACACCCCTAACACTATGCAAACCCCAAACTGCCAAGGGCCCTTAAAAGGGCCTTTTGGGGGGCCCTTAAAAGGGCCTTTTGTAGGGCATTGCCCTAAGTTAAACAGCTCATTTGCTAGAAAAAAACACCCCCTAAAAATATACATTACACAAAATAAAAAATGAAATGATGCAAAATAAAAAATAATTACACCTAATCTAATAGCCCTATCAAAAAAAACTAGCCTACAATAAACTACCAATGGCCCTTAAAGGGTCCTTTTGTGGAGCATTGCCACAAATATATCAGCTCTTTTACCTGTAAAAAAAACACAAAGACCCCCCCAACAGTAAAACCCACCACCCAACCAACCCCCCAAAATAAAAAAACCTAATTCTAAAAAAACCTAAGCTACCCATTGCCCTGAAAAGGGCATTTGTATGGGCATTGCCCTTAAAAGGGAATTTAGCTCTTTTACTGCCCAGACCCTAAATTAAAAAATAAACCCACCCAAAAACCCGTAAAGAAAGCCTAACACTAACCCCCTGTTACAGTTTTTGAAGTCCCGCTTGAACGATCTTCATCCCGGAGTTGAAGTCCTGATCCAGGCGGCAAGAAGTCTTCATCCAGACGGCCTCTTCTATCTTCATCCCGGCCGCGACGTCCTGATCCAAGAGGCGAGAAGTCTTCATCTAGGCGGCCTCTTCAATCTTCATCCAGGCGGCATCTTCTATCTTGATCCCGGAGGCGCGGAGCGGGGCCATCCTGAAAACATCTGGTGCGGAGCATCCTCTTTATACGGTCGCCGCCGTACACTGAATCTTCAATGCAAGGGATGCGATCCAAGATGGCGTCCCTTGCATTCCTATTGGCTGAAAATTTTGAATCAGCCAATTGGAATTAGAGCTGCTAAAATCCTATTGGCTGTTCAAATCAGCAAATAGGATTTAAGCAGCTCTAATTCTATTAGATGATGAAGAAGTGACTCTAATTTTAATATTAATATCAGGGGACACCACTGTTAGATGGTATGTATGTGTAACTATTGATACATAATATTTGTTCTTTGACAATTTACACTTTGTTGTCTACAAGCTTATTAAAGGTTTTCTGGTATTTACATATATGGATATTTCCTAGGACCAGTACAAGTGATAGCATTATATTATATTATATATGCACATATTTATTTTCCCCTTGTTTCCTCTCCCCCCCCCCTCCTTTTTCATTTAGATGTATAGATTTATTTACAACATTTCTACTGTATCAACAATAAGGACTGTGTAGGATTGCATTTGTATTTATCTGTAGCCAGGGATCTTTATACCATAATATATGAAACTGTTTAAAATGAAATGGTTAATACATGTTAAGTTTTGGCAAATTTGTTTTTAATTATTCAATTAACTTGTGTATATAAGTTAGGCCATTAAGACTGATCAACCACAAGTCTATGAGTACGGGTTTGCTGAGCTGAAACGCGTCAGACCTGGTTGTTTCTGCCACATCTTTTATGTTTTGGATTACCCTGGATCACCCTGGCTTGCATGCCGTTTGGTTTTAATTGGCATCAATAAACTTACATGTTTTACTGGAGCACCGTTTGGATACCTTTCCCTTTGTTTTTGCTATATGTGTGTATATACTGTACACATATTAACTCGTGTATTTAAGCATATACATATATATTTCAAGTAAAAACACAGTCCTCATAGACTTCAATGTAAAGGCACTTTTCAGTGCCGTTTTTTTTTTCTAACACCCCACATCCCCTCACTTTAACCCCTTATAACTGCTTTGTGCAGTTGTTGTTTTTGTTTTTAAACAAAAAGATGCTCATGTTTTTTGTTTTTGTTTTTTAATAAAGGAACTGTACACTTTTTATTTTGGGGCAATTGGGGGACATTATTTTAATTAACCAGAGGTCTGACCTCTGTTTAATTGCATTTAGCACAAAGTGCTACTGCGAGCTCGCGGCAGCATTAACCAGTCACTTGTAATAGCTGGTTACTTAATGGGCGCACGTTAAATTAGCGCTTCACTTGTAATCTAGCCCTTTATAAGAAATTTTAAAGGACCACTAAATGCAGTAGAATTGAATAATTAACAAGTGCATAATAGGCAATAATACCTACTCTGAATTTCAAATAAGCAGTAGATTTTTTTCTGGAAGATTGCTTTTTTCTCACATTTTCTGGCCCCCTGTACCATGTGACAGACATCAGCCAATCACGGACTAGTATACGTATACCCTGTGAGCTTGTGCACATGCTCAGTAGGAGCTTGTTTCCTAGAATGTAATACCTTGCGTCCAGGTATTCCTCTGAGATACGCTGATAATGGGTATTCCTGTATTTATGTACAGGGTTTATCAGGATCACACTCTGCAGAACTAAATACTTTAATATTGGTGTGTATCACAAGTGGATAATATGTTGCCACTATAGAGAGGGAATGGTAACAAGTTTACCCTTTGTGAAAATAAGAAACAGTTATTATAGGATTGAATGTAGTCAGAGGAGATACTGATATGGTATTCCTTTAACCTTAAACTCTTTGAGAGAAGAAACTCATGGTACTTGTCTCACAGACAGAAAAGATTAGTATAAAATGTCCTTTGATTGGTTTTGTCTGTACCTACTTTGATGTAGCAGGGTTGTTCTCCGTTAGAGTGAGATTCTTGTCTGTAGCGCTAATACCTTCCGCTACTGTGCTGCGGAATTAACCCACTGTTACGTCACAGTGAGGAATGGCTTCAGTTCTCCGGTCTCCGTTACACTCACAGAGGTCCGTTGTTCAAGCTTGGCGGTTCAGACAGCCGCGTCTGCGCCCACTGTTAAGTCACAGGGGGGAGTGGATATGGAACTCTGGTCTCCGTGTCCGGTGCTGAGAAGTGCTTGCGGGTAAGAGTACCGATGAAGTGATCTCTGTACACAGCAGATGTTATTACACTTAATTAGTGCTGAGTCCTGCTTGTTCTTATTTGTACTCTCCGGTTTCATTCTTTGGGAGTTTAGAGAAAAACAAGTGCGTTGTAGTTGAATGAGGGTTAACCTCCTAAGTATTTCTTTGAATAGCAAACTGAGATTGCAAATGAAAAGTCTCTTTGGAAATATAAACTCTGGTTTGGAGTGGAGCACAGTTTAACTTGCTGCAACGATTCACAAGGTTGCTAACAAATTGCTAAGCACCTGTTTGCAGGTGCAGTGGAGATTTGTAGTGTGTGGAGGAGGGCTTAGCTTAAAGGAACAGTCCTGACATAGAAAGTGTGAATATAAAATGACTGTGTAAAATTTGATAATGGAAGTAAATTGGAAAGTGTCTTAAAACTGCTGCTCTTTTAGAATCATAAAAGTTTATTTTGACTTGAGTGTCCCTTTAAGAGCTAGTGGTATGTTTGTGTATATTTATTTATATATATATGTTTGTGTATATTTATATATATATATATATATATATATATATATATAAATATGTTTGTGTATATTTCCAGATTTTATTTTTATCCCCTGAAAAAGTATACATCCCATATTAATGAAAATGTGATGGTTGATATAAAAAAACATTTGTACCTCATGGTTTGTATATTGTCATATCCCAAGAACAGTGTATTCTATATTTTGAGTATTTATCAATATTGTCACTATGCAACTCTGTGCCCTGTGTTAACCATCCTTGTAACTTGATATTTGTTCACAGTAGTTGATAGTCCTTCTATTCTCTAGTATCTACATCTTTAAGTTCAAGAAATATCTTAAAGGGACAGAAAACCGCAAAGGAAACATTCTCTAATTTGAGCATATCATCATTGTACTTTTGATTGCATATAATTATTTTTACTCCTTGCAATGGGATTAAACACATAGGGCGCGATCACATATACCGCGCAGGTTTCCGCGCAAGCGTGGGAACCTGCGCCACCCGTAATTTCACCTCGCACATCAGGGTATTACATATACCCCGCCGGCAGTTCATAAAGTGCCGTAAGTCTGATAAACTAGCGATGTCCAGAAATAAGCGTAAATACAAATTTCTGGAGTCGCTAGTGACTTACGGCACTTTAGAAACTGCCGGCGCCTAAGAAAAGTAAAGAAAATAACAAATCTCCCGTAAAAGGCTAACCTGCCTCCCAAAAATAAGCTTGACACGTAAAACCCCTATATCCGCAATCCCCCCTCTCACTACTAATAATAAATGTATTAACCCCTAGACCGACAACCCCCCACAACATAATATGCCTATTTAAACTATTAACCCCTATATGCGCTATCAAACCCACACCGCAATTAATAACTCAATTATTAACCCCTAAACCGCCATAGCCCACAACGCAATTAACCTATTCAAGTATTAACCCCTAAACCGCCATAGCCCACATAGCCTATTAACCCCTTAACGACCAAGGACGTACGCCACACGTCCTCAAAAAAAATACAGTTAATGACCGAGGACGTGTGGCGTACGTCCTTGGTCTGGAAAGCAGCTGGAAGCGATCCTGCTCGCTTCTAGCTGCTTTCCGGTTATTGCAGTGATGCCTCGATATGGAGGCATCCTGCAATAACCCCCCTTGGCCATCCGATGCAGAGAGAGCCACTCTGTGGCCCTCTCTGCACCGGACATCGATGGCCGGTATCGTTGGTGGGTGGGAGCTTACGTGAGAGGCGGGTGGGCGGCCATCGATGCTCTGTATGGAGTGGAGGGGGGCGGGATCGGGGACGGGACCCACGGGGGCGCGCACGGGAACGCGCACGTGCACGGGGGTTGGTGGGCGGGCGCGTGCAAGGGGCGGGAGCGGGTGGGAACTGCTACACTACAGAAAAACATAACGTTAAAAGTAAAAAAAAAATAAGAAAATTTAAATATTAAAAATATAATAATAGGGATCTGGAAGGGGTTGGGGGTTGGTCTTGGTGGGGGGGGGGGGGAAACTACACTACAGAAAAGGGCTTTTTTTTTAAAAAAAAAGGCACATTTTTTGCAAAACTGGGTACTGGCAGACAGCTGCCAGTACCCAAGATGGCGCCCATTAAGGCAGAGGGGAAGGGTTAGATAGCTGTTAGGTGGGGGATCAGTGAGGTTGGGGTCTAAGGGGGGATCATACACATCAGCATATGTAAATATGCTTTTTTTTTTTTTTTTTAAAAAGGGCCAAATACCTTTTATTTTAGTACTGGCAGAGTTTCTGCCAGTACTTAAGATGGCGGGGACAATTGTGGGGTGGGGGAGGGAAGAGAGCTGTTTGGGAGGGATCAGGGGGTCTGATGTTTCAGGTGGGAGGTTGAGCTCTACACTAAAGATAAAATTAACCCTGCAAGCTCCCTACAAGCTACATAATTAACCCCTTCACTGCTAGCCATAATACACGTGTGATGCACAGCGGCATTTAGAGGCCTTCTAATTACCAAAAAGCAATGCCAAAGCCATATATGTCTGCTATTTCTGAACAAAGGGGATCCCAGAGAAGCATTTACAACCATTTGTGCCATAATTGCACAAGCTGTTTGTAAATAATTTCAGTGAGAAACCTAAAATTGAGAAAAATTTAACTTTTTTTTTAATTTGATCGCATTTGGCGGTGAAATGGTGGCATAAAATATACCAAAATTGGCCTAGATCAATACTTGGGGTTGTCTACTACACTACACTAAAGCTAAAACTATCCCAAAAACTCCCTACATGCTCCCTAATTAACCCCTTCACTGCTGGGCATAATACACGTGTGGTGCGCAGTGGCATTTAGCGGCCTTCTAATTACCAAAAAGCAACGCCAAAGTCATATATGTCTGCTATTTCTGAACAAAGGGGATCCCAGATAAGAATTTACAACAATTTATGCCATAATTGCACAAGCTGTTTGTAAATAATTTAAGTTAGAAACCAAAAGTTTGTGAAAAGATTTGTGAAAAGTGAACGATTTTTTGTATTTGATTGCATTTGGCGGTGAAATGGTGGCATGAAATATACCAAAATGGGCCTAGATCAATACTTTGGGTTGTCTACTAAAAAAAATATATATACATGTCAATGGATATTCAGAGATTCCTTAAAGATATCAGTGTTCTAATGTAACTAGCGCTAATTTTGAAAAGAAATGGTTTGGAAATAGCAAAGTGCTACTTGTATTTATGGCCCTATAGTTTACAAAAAAAGCAAAGAACATGTAAACATTGGGTATTTCTAAATTCAGGACAAAATTTAGAAACTATTTAGCATGGGTGTTTTTTTGTGGTTGTAGATGTGTAACAGATTTTGGGGGTCAAAGTTAGAAAAAGTGTGTTTTTTTCCATTTTTTCCTCATATTTTATAATTTTTTTTATAGTAAATTATAAGATATGATGAAAATAATGGTATCTTTAGAAATTCCATTTAATGGCGAGAAAAACGGTATATAATATGTGTGGGTACAGTAAATGAGTAAGAGGAAAATTACAGCTAAACACAAACACCTCAAAAATTTAAAAATAGCCTTGGTCCCAAACGGACAGAAAATGGAAAAGTGCTGTGGTCATTAAGGGGTTAAATGTATTAACCCCTAATCTGCCGCCGCCAACGTAGCCGCCACTATAATAAATTTATTAACCCCTAAACCTAAGTCTAACCCTAACACCCCCCTAACTTAACTATTATTTAAATAAATCTAAATAAATTTACTATTATTAACTAAATTAATCCTATTTAAAACTAAATACTTACCTATAAAATAAACCCTAAGATAGCTACAATATAATTAATAATTACATTGTAGCTATTTTAGGATTTATTTTTATTTTACAGACAACTTTGTATTTATTTTAACTAGGTACAATAGTTATAAAATAGTTATTAACTATTTAATAGCTACCTAGTTAAAATAAGTACAAATTTACCTGTAAAATAAACCCTAACCTAAGTTACAATTACACCTAACACTACACTATCATTAAATAAATTAAATGAATTAACTACAATTACCTAACATTAAATACAATTAAATAAACTAAACTAAAGTACAAAAAAAACAAACACTAAATTACAGAGAAAAAAAATACAAGAAGTTTAAAAGGTTTTTTTGCAGGGCATTGGCCCAAAGTAATCAACTCTTTTACCTGTAAAAAAAGAAATACAACCCCCCAACATTAAAACCCACCACCCACACACCCAACCCTACTCTAAAACCCACCCAATCCCCCCTTAAAAAAACCTAACACTACCCCCTTGAAGATCACCCTACCTTGAGCCGTCTTCACCCAGCCAGGCAGAAGTCTTCATCCGATCCGGGCAGAAGTCTTCATCGAATCCGTGCAGAAGAGGTCCTCCAGCCGGGCAGAAGTCTTCATCCAAGTGGCATCTTCTATCTTCTTCCATCCGATGAGGAGCGGCTCCATCTTGAAGACATCCGGCGCGGAGCATCCTCTTCTTACGACGTCCTAACGAAGAATGAAGGTTCCTTTAAATGACGTCATCCAAGATGGCGTCGCTTCAGTTCCGATTGGCTGATAGAATTCTATCAGCCAATCGGAATTAAGGTAGGAAAAATCCTATTGGCTGATCCAATCAGCCAATAGGATTGACCTTGCATTCTATTGGCTGTTCCAATTAGCCAATAGAATGCGAGCTCAATCCTATTGGCTGATTGCATCAGCCAATAGGAGTTTTCCTACTGTAATTCCGATTGGCTAATAGAATTCTATCAGCCAATCGGAATTGAAGGGACGCCATCTTGGATGTACCTATTGTACCTAGTTAAAATAAATACAAAGTTGCCTGTAAAATAAAAATAAATCCTAAAATAGCTACAATGTAATTATTAATTATATTGTAGCTATCTTAGGGTTTATTTTATAGGTATTTAGTTTTAAATAGGATTAATTGAGTTAATAATAGTACATTTATTTAGATTTATTTAAATAATAGTTGTTAGGGGGGTGTTAGGGTTAGACTTAGGTTTAGGGGTTAATAAATTTATTATAGTGGCGGCGACGTTGGTGGCGGCAGATTAGGGGTTAATACATTTAATAGGCTATGTGGGCTATGGCAGTTTAGGGGTTAATACTAGAATAGGTTTATTGCGGTGTGGGCTATGGCGGTTTAGAGGTTAATAGAGTTTATTAGTTATTGCGGTGGGGGGTTGCGGTTGACAGGTAGATATACATTGCGCTTGCGTTAAGTGTTAGTTTATTTTTGCAGGCATTTTCGGGAGTTACGGTGCTCCCATACTCAGCGCAAGGCCTGCTACGGCTGCCTTTTATGGCGAGGTGAAAATGGAGTAAGAATTCTCCATTTTCGCCACGAAAGGCCTTGCGCTGGATATTGGATACCGATTTATGACACGGTCCCATGTTAGCCTATGGGAGTAATAATTGCGAGCGACGGGTGAAATATACGCGCGTAACTTGTATGCTACGCTGTATATGTAATACCAAAATCGCACAAAATCTGGTGCCGGAGGATTTTGCGGGTGACGCTGCATATGTAATGGGGCCCATAGTTCAAATCAATTTAGCTCCCAGTAGTGCATTGCTGCTCTGAGCCTACCTAGGTATGCTTTTCAACAAAGGATACCAAGAGCACAAAGTAAATTATATAATAGACGTATATTCACAGGTAAAATTGCATGCTCTGATCTGAACCATGAAAGTTTGATTTTGACTTTCATGTGCCTTTAAATCTGTTCTTAGCTGTTTGCTTTACTGGATTTTGAAATGTGCTAGTATTTCTTTCTTCTCTCTTCCAGTATATACATATTTAATGAAATTTGACATCTCAAGAAGTATTTGCTTTTATGTTAACCAAAAAAGTTATTCTTTGCTTTTCTTATCGCTTTCCCCAGGAGCTTTAGTTTTCCTGTAGACATCAAATACTTTGCACACAGTAGGCAACTTTTTTTAAAAAGAGCCTGTTAAATCGTAGAAGCTCCAATCACACATTATTGATTTGATTATCCAGCTTTGTTCCAAACCTAAAAAGAAAACTGTGTTAGTTTTTAAAAGACTGTTGGCTATCCATTTATTTGCACGTAAAAAGCATTTATTGGGAGAAGTTAAATCAGTTGCAATATCCGAAGTCCTGAAGTTAACGCTCACGGGTTACGCCCTGGCGCAATCAGTTTACTTTAAACCTGTTCACTTTTATAGTTTACTTATCACACCTCTTAAGGTCACAGCAAAGTTCTATTCATGGGCTTTCGAGAGTTTTCCTCCCTTCCTTAGGTCTGAAGCAATACTAAGTATTGCTTCAGACCTGAGGAAGGGAGGAAAAACCCCGAAAGCTTGTCTTTGAAATATTATGTTAGTCCAATAAAAAAGGTATCACTGCATACTGCAATACTTTGTTATTTGAACATCTTATCTACTGGACTAACACGCCTAATCCAATCTTCACTATATAATATATATATATGTAGATGTGATGACTACATGATATGATATACAGCTATTGGGATGAAACTCACTTCAGGACAAAAACATCTACAAATGGCGTGATTTTATATTTCATTTTTCATTGTCACTGTCAGTACTAGCTTTATAAAAATCAGTTTTTTAAAGGAGATACATTAATTGTGACTTTCATATTTAATGGGACATTCCAGACAAAATTAAAGTGGACATGGATGCATTTCACTTTTGAATAGAAACATTTTTGCAATATACATGTATTAGTAAAAATGCTTCTAGTAAAAGCTGTAGCTGTTTCAAGAGAGTATTTAAGTATGCACTGTGCACCAGAATAACACTTTCTCAGAGAGCCTAAGGTCCTTATATCACCTGGTAAATACTCAATTTAATTGTTGATATAATACAAGCCCCAAAAGGTTTAACTTTACATTCACTTTAACTATGAAAGCTGCAATCAAATATAAAAAATGATATATAAAAACACACCATTTGTAGATTTTGTCTTTAAGTGACTATAGAAGTATGTCCATCCTTCCAAGATATGTACAGAGTGTTGAGGATGTATTCTGAGGACAATAGGTTAATATCACACATGCAAATAAGTATGTTCCTTACAGAGTAAACAGAGGGTTTCCATGAATAGAACTTTGCTTTGACCTTAAGAGGTGTGAATGTGCTATCATATGTGTCAGTTTTAGGAGACCTCACAGTTTCTATTTTGAAAAGAGGTACTTTACACACAAAAAGTCCTTTTTTGGGATTTTTTTTTTTTTTTAAACGCTGTAGCAGTGGTGGGTTTTTAACAAATCATATGATTAAGCAATGTGATCGCTGAACCCAAATTTTTTCTTTTGTGATTCAGATAGAGCATGGAATTATAAGCAACTTTCTAATTTACTCCTATTATCAAATGTTCTTAATGTTCTTTGTATCTTTATTTTAAATGCAAGAATGTAAGTTTAGATCCCGGACCATTTTTGGTGAACAACCTAGGTTGTCCCTGCTGATTGGTGGATAAATTCATCCACCAATCAAAAACTGCTGTCCAGAGTTCTGAACCAAGAAAAAAACTTAGATGCCTTCTTTTTTTCATATAAAGATAGCAAGAGAACGAAGAAAAATTGATAATAGGAGTAAATTATAAAGTTGCTTAAAATTGCATGCTCTATCTGAATCACGAAAGAAATTTTTTGGGTTCAGTGTCCCTTTAACAACCTAGCGTAATGGGCTGGCCCCTACATGTGCTCCTCCCCCAATTCTGATCATCCCTCCTTTACCCACCACCACTTTGACCAGACCCTCCCCAGCTCCACCTGGCTGTCTGCACAACACACTCACACTCATGGCCTTTCCCAACTCCGATCTCATGTCTCTGGAGGTTGCCTATCTAGTTGTCATATCTGGAGACACCACTGCTTGTGATATAAATTCATGGCACGTGTGCAAATATAAAACTACACATTAAACATTGATATAGATTTGTTAATTAACATGCCCAAGCATATTATTGCAATCATAAATATTCTGGTTATCATGTTTGAGTTATGTACAGGTTTTTATGGCTTTTAACATGTGTTTTTAGCTATATTTTTTACATTTTATAAAACCAGGCAATGATTGTGCTTATTTAAAGGGACAGTCTACTCCAGAGTATTTATTGTTTAAACAGATAGATAGTCCCATTATTACCCATTATCCAGCTTTGCATAACCAACAGGGTTATATTAATATACTTTTAACCTCTGTGAAGTTCGAACTGCAGACTGCCTTCTTATTTCAGTTCTTTTGACAGTCTTGCATTTTAGCCAATCAGTGATGACTCATAAATAACTCAACGGGAGTGAACACAATGTTATCTATATGACACACATGAAGTAGCACTTTCTAGCTGTGAAAAACTGTCAAAATGCAATTTGTGTTTTGTGGTCCTGAGAAACCAATTTTACAGCACACTGTCCCTTTAAAAGACATACAATTCATAGAGCCAATTTAAAACACACACACAACCATGATATGTTTTCATAAAATTCAAAACCCTTTCTTCTCCCTGATTTGTTGTGCACCAACGTTCTGGTTCGGTAGCCAAAACTACTGTCATTTAATCTTTATAGAACCTGAAATACATGGCCGACTGAATTAAAAGAAAATCTGTAAGATTGTCATTTAAACAATAACTGAAATAACAGGTGGCGTAAAAAGAGGTTAATGGACATATAAAGTAACACTTGTTTTTCACATTTAGGGGGGTAGTTATCATCATGTCAACTTTCCTGCCTTCGCCGGCCCAATACGCCCGCCTAAGCTTGCCTACCTTCGCCACCGCGGACCTGAAAAAATACGCCTAAGTTATCAAAAAAAGCTGTCAAAAAGCCGCGGGACGATGAGTAGCGGACTGTGAGAGTTATCACTCATCCGATCTCGCTGCTCTTTGGCTGTTTGACAGCTTTCTTGCTAGCCTGTCACTAAGCACTCACACTAAACTACACTGTTCTAACCCCTATACCGGCACCCCCGGAGCCCCCCGCAACTAAATAAAGTTACTAACCCCTAAACCGCCGCTCCTAGACCCCGCCGCAAGTCTTATAAATGTATTAACCCCTAAACCGCCGCTCCCGGACACCGCTGCCACCTATATTATACCTAGTAACCCCTATCCTGCCCCCCTATACCGTTGCCCTCTATAATAAAGTTATTAACCCCTATCCTGCTGATCCCGCACCTCGCCGCAAATAAATAACTAACACCCCCTAACTTAAATATTAATTAAATAAATCTAAATAATATTTTTATTATTAATTAAATTAATCCTATTTAAAACTAAATACTTACCTGTAAAATAAACCCTAAGATAGATACAATATAAATAATAATTATATTCTAACTATTTTAGGATTTATTTTTATTTTACAGGCAACTTTCAATTTATTTTAACTAGGTACAATATCTATTAAATAGTTATTAACTATTTAATAGCTTACCTAGCTAAAATAAACTGAAATTTACCTGTAAAATAAATCCTAACCTAAGTTATAATTACACCTAACACTACACTATACTTTAATAAATTATTCCTATTTAAAACTAAATACTTACCTGTAAAATAAACCCTAATATAGCTACAATATAAATAATAATTATATTGTAGCTATCTTAGGATTTATATTTATTTTACAGGTAACTTTGTATTTATTTTAGCTAGTTAGAATAGTTATTAAATAGTTATTAACTATTTAATAACTACCTAGCTAAAAGAAATACAAAATTACCTGTAAAATAAATCCTAACCTAAGTTACAATTAAACCTAATACTACACTATCATTAAATTAATTAAATAAACTACCTACAAATAACTACAATTAAATACAATTACATAAACTAACTAAAGTACAAAAAATAAAAAAAGCTAAGTTACAAAAAATAAAAAAATAAGTTACAAACATTTTACAAATATTACAACAATTTTAAGCTATTTACACCTAATCTAAGCCCCCTAATAAAATAACAAACCCCCCCAAAATAAAAAAAATGCCCTACCCTATTCTAAATTAAATAAAGTTCAAAGCTCTTTTACCTTACCAGCCCTTAAAAGGGCCTTTTGTGGGGGCATGCCCCAAAGTTCAGCTCTTTTGCCTGTAAAAGAAAAATACAACCCCCCCAACATTAAAAGCCACCACCCACATACCCCTAATCTAACCCAAACCCCCCTTAAAATAACCTAACACTAATCCCCTGAAGATCATCCTACCTTTAGTTGTCTTCACTCAGCCGAGCCACCGATGGAACTGAAGAGGACATCCGGACCGGCAGAAGTTATCCTCCAAGGGGCGCTGAAGAAATCTTCCATCCGATGAAGTGATCCTCCAAGCGGCGCTGAAGAAATCTTCCATCCGGGCGAGGTCATCTTCCAAGAGGCGCTGAAGAAGTCTTCTATCCGGGCGAGGTCATCGTCGAAGCCGGGTCTTGAATCTTCATCCCGCCGACGCGGAACATCCTCCTTTCCCGACGAACTACCGACGAATGAAGGCTCCTTTAAGGGACGTCATCCAAGATGGCGTCCCTTCAATTTCCGATTGGCTGATTAGGATTTATTTTACAGGTAATTTTGTATTTCTTTTAGCTAGGTAGTTATTAAATAGTTAATAACTATTTAATAACTATTCTAACTAGCTAAAATAAATACAAAGTTACCTGTAAAATAAATATAAATCCTAAGATAGCTACAATATAATTATTATTTATATTGTAGCTATATTAGGGTTTATTTTACAGGTAAGTATTTAGTTTTAAATAGGAATAATTTATTAAAGTATAGTGTAGTGTTAGGTGTAATTATAACTTAGGTTAGGATTTATTTTACAGGTAAATTTCAGTTTATTTTAGCTAGGTAAGCTATTAAATAGTTAATAACTATTTAATAGCTATTGTACCTAGTTAAAATAAATTGAAAGTTGCCTGTAAAATAAAAATAAATCCTAAGATAGCTAGAATATAATTATTATTTATATTGTAGCTATATTAGGGTTTATTTTAAAGGTAAGTATTTAGTTTTAAATAGGATTAATTTAGTTAATAATAAAAATATTATTTAGATTTAATATTTAAGTTAGGGGGGCGTTAGGGTTAGGGTTAGACTTAGGTTTAGGGGTTAATAATTTTATTACAGTGGTGGCGGCGTAGTGGGGGGCAGGATAGGGGTTAATAAATTTATTATAGGTGGCGACGGTGTAGGGGGGGCAGGATAGGGGTTAATACATTTAATATAGGTTGCGGTGGGTTCAGGGAGCGGCGGTTTAGGGGTTAATACATTTATTATAGTTGCGGTGGGCTCCGGGAGCGGCGGTTTAGGGGTTAATATGTATAGAGTAGCTTGCGGTGGGCTCCGGGAGCGGCGGTTTAGGGGGTAATAATTTTATTTAGTTGCGGCGTTGTAGGGGGGACAGATTAGTGGTGTTTAGACTCGGGGTACATGTTAGGGTGTTAGGTGTAGACAGCTCCCATAGAAATCAATGGGATGTCTGTCAGCAGCGAACTTGTACTTTCGCTATGGTCAGACTCCCATTGATTCCTATGGGATCCGCCGCCTCCAGGGGCGGCGGATTGAAAACCAGGTACGCTGGGCCGTAAAAGTGCAGACCGTACCTGCTAGTCATTTGATAACTAGCAAAAGTAGTGAGAATGTGCCGCACTTGTGTGCGGAACATCTGGAGTGACGTAAGAATCGATCTGTGTCGGACTGAGTTCGGCGGATCGAAGCTTACGTCACAAAATTCTACTTTTGCCGGTCTCGAGCCTTTGATAACTAAGGCGAATCAGCCTCGCCACAAATACGCTGCGGAATTCCAGCGTATTTGAGGTTGACGGCTTGATAACTACCCCCCTTAAGCTGCATGTTTAAAAATAATTCATACTAATTTGTCTTTTTCTGATAATAGAGGTTAAAGAAAATTTAGTTATTGATGTTATGAATTGGAAGAGCAGCCTAGCATTATTATTTTCTTATTACGTCTGAGTAAGTTTACTTTAGAACAGGGATATCTGCATACTATTAAAAAGTATAAATAGTGTCATTAAAAAAAACAAAAAAAATGTTGTTGTTTTTTGGTTTGTTTGTTTTTAACCTACAGAACAGAAGTATTTGTTCAAGAGTTAGTAATAGCACTTAAAGGGACAGTAAAGTAAAAAATTTTTTTTCATGATTTAAATAGGGTATGCAATTTTAAACAACTTTCAAATTTACTTTTATTACCAATTTTTTGTTGTGCTAATTTCTTAGACCTTGAAGACTGCCTCTAATCGGAAAGCATTTTGACAGTTTTTCACCACTAGAGGGCGTTAGTTCATGTGTTTCATATAGATAACATTGAGCTCCAGTACGTGAAGCTCCTAAGAGTAAGCACTGATTGGCTAAAAATGCATGTCTGTCAAAAGAACTGAAATAAGGGGGCAGTTTGCAGAGGCTTAGATACAAGATAATCACAGAGGTAAAAAGTATATTAATATAACTGTGTTGGTTATGCAAAATTGGGGAATGGGTAATAAAGGGATTATCTATCTTTTTAAACAACAAAAATTCTGGTGTTTACTGTCCCTTTAATGAGAGGTAACAGTATGGGAACAAGTATATTAAAATTAAAGACAGTGTACAAATATTACTGTAAAGGGACAATGTATACTTTTTTTGTTTGTTATTTTTCTACTCAAGAGGAGCTGATTTAAAATATATCACCGTTTTTAATGAATGTTTCTGTGTTGACTAAACCTACTCCTCTTGGTCAGGTTTGTGGAAGCTTTTCATATGTAGCAGGATTTGATATAACAGATATGTCTATTTGTATCATGCAACGCGTTTCACGGTTCACAGACCGTTTCATCAGGCATAAAAAAATCATAATCATGATTTTTTTATGCCTGATGAAACGGTCTGTGAACCGTGAAACGCGTTGCATGATTGGGTGATTATTGGACACCCTGTTATCCACTCTCATCAGCAATTATTGTGCTGTTGTTTTTAAACTTTTATGCTTTTTTAAATAAATTTGGATATATCTTTTATCCTTTGAGTGGATTCATTTCTACCCACCATCTGCCATTGTTCACCTATGAGAGACCAGCCCAGCACCTGAGGGAACACATTATCATACAAATATCAAGATACCTAGAGTTTGGGTGAGCTGCCACACCTCTACCAATCTGCACCCTGCTTCTACAAGCACATTGGTATGCTCTGGGAATATCACCACCATCTTACGCCAAGAGCGCCTTCAAGTGGGTGAGCTGTCACACCTTTCTAATTCTGCAGCCCGCCCCTACCAGCACATAAGTGTGCTCTCCAAATTTGTGAGTACCCATTTGGCAATAGTTCTGTGACTCGCTGTTAATTAATAGATGATACCACACATGAGGCGCTCCTCCATTCTGTTTTATCTCATTATATATATATATATATATATATATATATATATATATATATATATATATATATATATAGGCTTAAATATCTATTTCTGCACTCAGATATATACAGATATCTACATATATAAACACACAAATACACAAATTTATATTTGTGTACATACATTCAGACAAATGTATATCATATAAATAGTCAAATTTTCATTCATATATATGTCTAGGTCTGGGTTTTTCTGCAGAGCTGATTATAAATATATATTTAACTTCCTATAAATACATTTATTACAAAAAAAATTAGCACATCGGGACATAAATATATGAATAGTATTTCACAAAAGTTGCAAGTCATTAATCACTAGATAGAATCTTGTTGCAAAAAACACTTAAGCATAGCAAATAGTAAAAACAGGAACTCTTCGTTCTTAGGGGGAGGGTCAGATGTTATTGGCCTATACCAAGCCTGTCCTCCAATCAGGAAACCCCAGAATACTTTTCCATTATTTGCTCTTATAAATCTTTTTGACATAGCCCTTTTTCTAGACTTTCTCTCTTTGGGCCGATTCTGTAATGCTCTCTGGACTTGTGAGATTCTCTAAGAAATCTCTCCAGTACTATGAAGCCCATGTTCTAATTCTATAAAGACAGTAATGCATACAATACAATATGTTTTACAAACAAATTGGGATTTTAAAATCATATAAAATAAATAAATTACTCATTAAAATTAAATTATGCAGTACAAAATTGTATTGTTTCATTTATTAAAAATTGTAATAAAATTGTTCGGAAAAAAACAAATTTTATGGAAAAACAAAAATTTGTATTGAAAGCAGGAAAGGAATAATTTAAGGTGTGACGTAGAAAAATTAAAGTGAAGGTAAAGTTTTATCTACCTAAATACACTAATTAATTAGTCATTCAAATAAGTAATTTGCTAACTTTTTTTCCCCAATGTGTTTTATATTTATTAAATAAAATGTTTTTATATTTTCCAACCACTATTTCCTTATCTTCTATTGAGTGACGTATAGAGTGGTCCCATCTGTGGTCCCATCTGCTCTATACGTGTCTCCAAAGCGCATTCACGATGATCCGTTGATCTGCACATGCGCATAGCGGCGATTACTGTAAGTAATGTGCATGCAACTAGTTTTTCAACTAAAGAAAGCCTATTACGTATTATGGAAATTTCATAATAATAACAATAGGCATGCGCGAAATGGGAGCGCGCTTGTATTCCTAGACCAAAAATTAAATCTTAGCGCATGCGCAGATCATCCGGGAGGCGGATGACGTAGATTAACGGCTGCCTAATGGCCAGGTTTTCAATAGGCTAGGAAAAAAATGTAACCAAACAAGAAAAGAAAAAATATACGGGTTGAATTTGCGGTCCGAAAAAAAAGTGAGTTTAAACAACGAAAAAAGAGTTTAGAATCAAAATTTTAAAAATTGATGAATGAAACTCATATTAATTTTGGGTAACAAATATTATTACTGTTTCACATCAAGCTAACTTTACCTTCACTTTATTATAACTGCAGAGCACATGCAAAAAAAGCGTTGTGAATTTTGTATTTATAATACGAAATTTAAAGCATAGTATTTTCTTTATTGTAAATGTAGTTTCCCCACCTCTGCTAGTGAGCGGAACAGGGGCGTTCCAAAGGTGTAGCTGAAATCGCTGTTTTTTCTCCCAAACTAAATGGTGGCTAGATTGTGTTAAAATAACTAATCTAAAAACACATTCATATGAAAATAAAGGCTAGTGTAAGATGCTATACACTGAAAGTCTTGGATGATGTCTACTTTGGGCGTGAATATACCCTTTTGTGATAATCTTTCCTCCTTCATGGCTTAATTTCAAGTCTAAGAAATGTCATCATTATTTTCAGTAAATGTTAAACTAATTAGAACATACACACAAGTCATCTGCTTTACCTCGAGTTCTAGAAATTAATTACAAGCTTCTTCTTCGATGGCTCCTAAAACCTGTAAGATTAAAAAAAACTTTATCCTGGCGTGTCAAACACCTGCAGACAGCGCTGTAGAACCCTAGGTACATTAACCTACATCAGTTGGTAATGCCCATTGATAATTCCCTTCTGGAAGTCAATCGAGCAGATTGTCTGTCCCTTACACAGTATAACCTGTTTTCTGACGCTATTAATTGTTTAATTGTTACCCTAAAAATCCATGTATAATTCGGCTCAGCTTAATGCAAATTGGTCTTAATAGTGCTAAATTATTAATTGCTCAACATTGGTAAACCCTGAATATACTCAAAAGGTGTAGTATGATAAAATAGCCAAGCTTCTAACCCTAGAAGAATATAGTTAAAAGGATACTCAAGTCAAAATGAAACTTTCATGAATCAGATAGTCACCAGCTCCTACTGAGCATGTGTAAGAATTCACAGAATATACTATATGCATTTGTGATTGGCTGATGGTTGTCACATGATACAGGAGGAGTGGAAATAGACATAACTTTGAAATTTGTCAGAAATAAAATCTACTACTCATTTTAAGTTCAGACTAAGGGGTCAATTTATCAAAGGCTTCGCCTGTCTTCACCCACCCTACGACTGCAGGTTCTCACAAGAGAACCTGCACTCCGTATTTTTCAAGCAGCGGTCTTTAGACCACTGCTTCCCTAACGTCTACTCCACCTTCAGTTTCAATCTCCCCGGTCTCGTCCGCCCCCTGCCCACACACAGCCAATCACAAGCGGGCATGGGGCAGCATTGCACAAGAGCGCAAAATACCGCTCTTGTGCAATGCTGAATTCCGTCAGTACAATTCAGCCCACCAGAGGCGAGCCTCGGCGAAAAAAGGGGCGCATATGTATGACCCTGTCCACCATTGCTTGATAAATCGAGCCCTTAGTGCTACTGCATTGTCTTTTTATCATGCATTTGTTTATGCAAATCTAATGTATTTACTGGTCCTTTAAGAAGAAAAAAGTGACCCTTTTTCAAGATATTACATTTTACTGGGACCATCTTCTTTCTTACCTCCACCAACAACCACCAGTCAATAGATAGCACCTAATAGACAGAGTAACCCCTCCATCCCTCCCTCTCTTTCCCTTTTCCTCTTTATTTCTTAAACAATTAATTTTTATCTTAAAGCTAGCATCCTATTCATTTACATTATCCTGTTCGTAACCACTTTGCAACATTTTGTAGAACTAATAAGGGCCAACCAGCTGTCTTCACAAATGTAAAATCTACTTGTATCTCCACTTATGGCTCTGATGACTACTTTCTGCAGGTGGTACAAAATTTAATTAGGAAAAGGATATGTCTAAATAATGGTGATATATATTTGATGTAATCCGACGATCCTAAATATTCCTCAAAGGAAAAAAAGAAACACAAAAATAGTGTAACACTGTATATAATCAGTGAGTGAGATTCTGATCGATGATTTTCTTCTCACGTGAGATGGAGCTAAAGTAAGCTCTTTGACTGCGCACACCCGCTTTTATACTGGCAGGTAAACAGTATCCCATAGGTAGAAATGATAAAATTTATTAAAACATATTAAAACACATGATAAAACGTCCCAAGCACAGAATAAATGATAGTTATTCAGGGTACAAAATTGGAACAGTTAATAATTACCGTGAGAAGTTATCCTCTATGCAGGATGGAAACGGATTATGGGCAGTGTGAATTCTACTCCAACCTCCGCTTTAACCACCCGACAAGGTAACACTCCACCTCTGATGTTACTGGCACTTAAGGACGTATCACGTGGGGAATGATCTGACGTACGTTTCGCCGTGAACTGACGGCTCTTTCTGCAGGGCCTAACCCTCAAAATGGTAGAATCATATTGTGCTTGAAACTTTTTTCTCATATCTTTATAAGAGTAACATTTAAACTCATCAACATAAAACGCAGTCGTATAAATTTTACTATTATCTCATAATTTTACCACTGCCACGCATGTGCTGATGGCTGCATATGCCCATACCTAATAAATACCTCTTGTATGTATTGCCTAATGATATGACGTCTTTCTCAACTTAACTTTGTTTCCCTTCCCTTTTAATATAATTATTAGATTTGTTTTTACTTTCTTTAAAAGTCTCCAAATCTGCTAAAAATGTTGAACAAGGAGTATAGCCCCTTTTGCACTTCTGAGATGGACGCTTCAACCCTTATGTGTACATTTATCAGTTTGCAGACAGACAAGTTCTCAAGCAGAGAACCTGTCCGTCTGCAATTGTCACTTGAAATGCAGCATTGCTTGGCAAAATTAATTTTTGTACAATTTTGAAGGGTTGTACTGCTACTACTAGATGCTTGTCCCTGTCCACCAACCAGTGAGCAACTGATACAACTTCAGCCAATCCCGAGCTAATGCTTCAGTAATTCAGAGATTTAGGTTTGCCACATCCAAATACATGAAAAATGAAATGTGAGTCCAGCCAGACATGACTAAGGACAGGTAAAAGGTTCAAAACATTGTCTTTTTTTCCTTGGACCCTGACATGAAACAATAATGGTCTTTTTTAAAAGGGACTTTAATAACTTTTTTTTCTTAAATTATATCACTAATTTAAACCCTTACTCAACAGAGTAAGCATAATTAAAGGGGGAAGCGCTATGTGAAACGTGCGTCAGGGGCACAACCATGAGAGCATAGTCTCTCCTTTCTAATTCTGCTTACTCTGTTGATTCAATTTTACAAAAAACTGTTCTGCCTTGCAGGAATGAAAACCCAAATAGAGTAAAAGTAATAATAGCTCCCGGTATAAAAGGAGCTTAGCCGCAGATGGGAGAATATCTAGGGAATAGCGTTATTATAATTCTAGCTCCCGTCATAGTAGGAATTTATAACACATTCACTTCCAAGGCAGTATTGTTACTCCAATAGAATCATAGGGTCCAAGTGATTTTTAATAAAGTGTGTGTGTAAGCGTCTGGCTGTTTACTTATTATTTTTTCAATAAATTAGTATGAATGGTATGGGAGTAGGTAATTCATTTCTAAACCGAAAACTGCACTAAGATACTAAAATGAAATTAAGGGCATGGCAATCTTTTTTGTGCAAGTACTATTTGCATTATAGTAAATATATACTATATATATATATATATATATATATATATATATATATATATATATATATATATTTGTTTATGTATATATATATATATATATATTTGTTTATGTGTATCTGTATACATATATATATATATATATATATATATACACATAAACAAATATATATATATATATATATATATATACACACTCACCAACCTGTTTATTAGGTACTCCTGTTCAATTGCTTGGTAACACAAATTGCTAATCAGCCAATCACATGGCAGCAACTCAATGCATTTAGGCATCTAGACGTGGTGAAGACGACTTGCTGAAGTTCAAACCGAGCATCAGAATGGGGAATGGCATGGTTGTTGGTGCCATACGGGCTGGTCTGAGTATTAAAAAAAACTGCTGATCTACTGGGATTTTCACGCACAACCATCTCTAGGGTTTACAAAGAATGGTCAGAAGAAGAGAAAATATCCTGTGAGCGGTAGTTGTGTGGAAGAAAATGCCTTGTTGATGTCAGAGGAGAATGGGCAGACCGGTTTGAGATGATAGAAAGGCAACAGTAACTCAAATAATCACTCATTACAACCAAGGTATGCAGAATACATCTCTGAACACATAACACATCGAAACCTTGAAGCAGATAGGCTACAATATCAGAAGACCACTCTGGGTGCCACTCCTGTCAGCTAAGAACAGCAAACTGAGGCTACAATTTGCACAGGCTCACCAAAATTGGACAATAGAAGATTGGAAAAATGTTGCCTAGTCTGATGAGTATCGATTTCAGCTGCAACATTCAGATGATAGGGTCAGAATTTGGCATAAACAACATGAAAGCATGGATCCATCCTGCCTTGTATCAGCGGTTCAGGCTGGTGGTGGTGTAATGGTGTGGGGGATATTTTTTTGGCACACTTTGGGCCCCTTAGTACCAATTGAGCATCGTTTAAATGTCACGGCCTACCTGAGTATTGTTGTTGACCATGTCCATGCCTTTATGACTACATTGTACCCATCTTCTGATGGCTACTTCCAGCAGGATAATGCACCATGTCACAAAGCTCAAATCATCTCAAACTGGTTTCCTGAACATGCCAATGAGTTCACTGTACTCCAATGGCCTCCACAGTCACCAGATCTCAATCCAATAGAGCACCTTTGGGATGTGGTGGAACGGGAGAGTCGCATCATGGATGTGCAGCCTATAAATCTGCAGCAACTGCGTGATGCTATCATGTCAATATGAACTAAAATGTCTGAGGAATGTTTCCAACACCTTGTTGAATCTATGCCATGAAGAATTAAGGCAGTTCTGAAGGCAGAAGGGGGTCCAACCCAGTACTAGCAAGATGTACCTAATAAAGTGGCCGGTGTGTGTGTATATATATATATATATATATATATATATACTGTATATATATATATATATATATATATATATATATATACCTCTGTGTATATATATATATATATATATATATTTATATATTTATACAGTATCTAATAAAAGTGAGTACACCCCCTCACATTTTTGCAAATATTTTATTATATCTTTTCACGTGGCAACACTGAAGAAATGACACTTTGCTACAATGTAAAGTAGTGAGTGTACAGCCTGTATAACAGTGTAAATTTGCTGTCCCCTCAAAATAACTCAACACACAGCCATTGAGATACTGTATATATATATATATACCTATGTATGTGTATATGTTCGTATACACTGTATGTGTCTATATATATTTGTGAGTGTATGTATACACTGTATGTGTATGTATGTGTGTATGTTTGAATCTGTGTGTATATATATATATGAAACACACAGGGTCAGCACATCACCAAGGTATATAAGATATAAATGATCATCCGTAGTAGGTGGTTATCAAATCAGCCAATAGGATTTCAGTAGCTCTCATCCTATTGGCTGATTTGAAAATGTCAGCGAATAGGAATGCAAGGTACCCCATTTTTAAATGGGTACCTTGCATTCAAACTTCAGTGTACGGCGGTAATCATATGAAGATGATCCTCCACACTGGATCATTGCATTGTCTTGTTAACTTGCATTTGTTGATTATGCAAATCTACTGTGTTGACTGGTCGTTTAACTTAGGGCAATGCCCTACAAAAGGCCATTTTAAGGGCTATTGGTAGTTTATTGTTAGGTTAGGGGTGTTTTTATTTGGGGGGGCTTTTTTGTTTTTATAGGGGTATTAGATTAGATTATTAGATTATTCATTTAAAAGATATTTATATTGTAAGTTTAATTTAATGTTACGGGGTGTTAGGTTTAGGAGTTAATAGTTTAATTTAGTGTGTTGCGATGTGGGGGGCGGCAATTAAGGGATTAATAGGTTTAGTTTATTAGTACCGATGTGGGGGGCGGCGATTAAGGGATAATAGGTTTCGTTTTTTAGTGCCGATGTGGGGGGCCGGTGGGTTAGAGGTTAATAGGTTTAGTTTATTAGTACCAATGTGGGGGCCGGCGGTTTAGGGGTTAATAGGTTTAGTTTATTAGTACCGATGGGGGGCAGTTTAGGGGTTAATCATTTTATTTAGTGTCGGCTATGTCAGGGGGTGGCGGTTTAGGGGTTAATAATTTTATTTAGTTCCGGCAATGTCGTGATTGGCGGTTTAGGAGTTAATCATTTTATTTAGTGTCGGCGATGTCGGGGAGCAGCGGATTAGGGGTGTTTAGACCAGGGGTTTATGTTAGGGTTTTAGGTTTTAACATAACTTTCTTTTTCCCATAGAAATCAATGGGGTTGTGTTACGGCGATCACCATTCCGCGATCACAGGTGTTTGTTTTTTTCTAATACTTTCTCCCCATTGATGTCTATGGGGGAAAGCGTGCATGAGCATGTAAACTCAGCCCCTTGGCTTTTGTGCGGTATGGAGCTTATCGCACCATAATGCACAGCACAAAGAGGTTTCTCAGTAACTTGTAATGGCAGCGTTATGGAAAGTGTGATAACGCTATTTTTTTGCGTTCTTTACGCACCTGGTTTAGTGCACAATTTGTAATCTAGGTGTATGTAAATAAGAGGCATCAGAAGCAATCAACCCCCTAGTTAGGGGAGAAAGAGAGAGCCTAGCCCTGATTAAGGGGTGTTCCTGCACCAGCTTTGAATACAGTGAACTCTTATTTGCAACTTCCTTGAGGACAATGTTCCATTAAGGGTTCATCTTATATTGGTTTATGCAGGCCAATTTAATGTATGTGGATGTCTGTCATTGCAATGCTTATTTATTCCCAATAGAAGGAGCTCTTAATACATACATAGGTTCAAGTAATGTCTACAAAGACTAAAATGACAACTGACTCAATGTATGTGAATTGCCTGCAGCAAACAACATGACCCCTTCAGCAAGACGACACATTTGCTGAATACCTGTTCTATGACAGAGCCCCTCTCCTTGGTACTAAAACACATGTTATTGTGATTCTGAGCCATTTGTGTCAAAGCAAATCTGTCACAGAGAAATCAAATCACCCCCAACCAAGCTTCAGCTTATTCTGTTACCGCATTAAATTGTGGATTTGAAATTAAATTTGCAGAAGGTGAAGTAGATAGGCATGTTGCACAATTTTTACGGTTGCTTCATAATTAAAATGTGATTTAATAGCTTGGCTGCTTTGCAATATATTGCAGGAGTCAAAGCCAAGAGTTATGCACTTCTGTCAGTAATTGGTTTATGAGCAAGTTAGAATTTACTGCGCCCTCCAGGGCTCTCAGCTAGTGCCACCGTCCTGCACATGTCCCCAGTGTATTCACAAGATGGCTATGTTCTGTTTGGAAGATAACAGTGAGTAACTTTAAAGAGGTGTCTTGAAGCCTGGATAGGTGACAGGTTGGTAATAGAATATGGAGGCGTCTAGCCCAGTTATAAACTAGCATAGATTCACAGGAGGACAGATTCTCATTTGCCTGCAATCCCTGACAGTATGACACTATTCATTTGTAATCTATTTTCTTTCAGCTTCTGCCTCCCTCCGTCTCTGTCTTAAATAAATGTTTGCTTAGGCGTATCAGTAATATATTGCTAATTTGAGCATGAGACCTGTCGGGGCAACTGCTGTAGCTGTCTGCGCAAGCAGGAGCCTCTACTCATTCCCTGTTTAACACTTTCGCTAACAAAGAAAAAAGAAAAGAAGGAACATCAGGGTGTTTGGTATTAGCTTACAAAAAAGTGCTAGAATTTCACTAACATATTACTGCCAGGCCGTGTCACCAGTGGCATAATGCAGCTGCAGCAATATTATTATGCATTGTTGCAGGAGTTGTTGCCACCAGAGATTAAAACACCTTTTAACAACTGGATGCCAGAAAGGGTTTACCAAGGAGTTATGGACACCGCCGACCTAGCTTGAGATATGTACCCAGTGGCATTGTAAGATTTGCAGGCAGCAAGATCTTCTTACATTTGAGATTGACATTGTTACATCGGTATCCTTGTGGTTGCCATTCTAACTGTGACAACTGATTGAAACAAATGATATTAATAAGGCCCATTTATGAATCTGTGGAACCTTGCAGTGCAGGCCTAAGCAATCAAGCTTGCAGTCAGCCGATAGTTAAGAAGCAGCGGTCGTAATGTCTTCAGCATCTCAGACATGGCACATTAAAGGGACATGAAACCCAAAATGTATCTTCTATGATTCAGATAGATCATACCATTTTAAACAACTTTCCTGTTTACTTGTATTATCAAATGTGCTTCATTCTCTTGATGTCCTTTGTTGAAAGAGCAGCAATGTACTATTGGGATCTAGCTGAACACATCGGGTGAGCCAATGACAAGAGGCATTTATGTGCAGTCACCAGCTAGCTCCCAGTATTAAATTGCTGTTCCTGCGCCTACCTACTTACGCTTTTTAACAGAGGATACCAATAGAGGGCCAGATTATCAGTGGCATGCTAACAGTTACGCACAAGCGAAAAGGGGTTTATCATTGCTATATATATTCCTATTGATATTCCTGATCTCCTGATCAGATATTCCTGATGAAGCGCATGTGAGCATGCGCGAAACGCGTCAGATCTAGCACCCCTTGCACACCTGTGTTAGTGCTACTCACCTTGTGTATCAAATAAAGTCACCTGACTTCAAGTTCCTGAGTCCTCGCCTTTTCTTTTGCATCCTATAAATATATATATATTGTGTCTGTAGAAGGGGTGTTTATAACAGCGCCTTCCGAGAGGAACTCCTCATGTGCAACAAATAAAAATATGCGCAAATGAGTAAAACAGTGTTTAATTTATAATGATAGCGTTAATAATCAGCTCACCTGTAGGACCACAGGGATAAGTGGTCAACGATGCAGTATGAAGTAATGTTCGCAGCCAGGTGCAGTTTTCTTCCCAGGTGGAAAAAGGCCTCTTGTTTACAGGATAGAAGACTGAGCAGTCTAATTAAAGACTGGAGTGGTGGTGTGGGAAACCCCTTCTGTTACTACTCTGTATGTGTGGACAGAGAGTAGAAAGAGGGGGTATTCTGTTTTAATGTGAGAGCTGGATTGGGGATGGGTTATAATACTAATAAAAAATACTTGATTTATAATATGGTATTTAATAAAAATGGATAAAAAATGTGGGGGTAAAAAAAACATAGGAATCCTATAAACTCCTAATGGAATACTAGCGAATGCTAGCAATAGCTATAAAACTGAACAATGGGTGTATTTAAAGCGTGTAGCTGTCGACAAATGCTACAAAAAATGCTTAAAGTGCTAAAGTTCAACTAACAAAATACAGTGCTATGCGCTACTGTACTAACCGCTAGCGAATAGGTGCCTTGTGGCGAGTAGAATATCCGGATGTGACGTCACAAACGTGCATCACGTGCCTTACGTGTTCCGTGAGCGTCTCAGCTCACTTCTTCAGAAGGATTTATACCTATATATTATCATATACATATTCTGTACCAAAATACCATCATAAATATGTAGAAATATGTATTTATGAATAAATAGAACATATTCTGCTATGTGAAGATCATTGGAATGTAAAATATTCATATATTCATGTTGGGTTAACACACTTGGGGCTAGATTACAAGTGGACTGCAAAATATCGCTTTCATGAGGGCGATATTTGTACTCCACTTAGTAATAACAACGCACACAAATGTGCGCTTCTATTACCAGTCATCCGCAATGTGAACATGACATCTCGTTCGCATTGCATGGAAGCTTTGCGCTCACTAGAGAGCGCTTCCATAAGCTCCAATGGGAGCCTTGTGCTCCACCGTGAGACACGGCATGAGAACCTAGCTCAGCGAAGGGGGTAAGCACGCAGCGATGGGCAGAAAAAGTTAAATATATATGAATATATACATACTAACACATAAATATATATGTATATACACATATTAACACATAAATATATATGTATATACACATACTAACACATAAATATAAATTTATATACACATACTAACACATAAATATAAATGTATATACACATACTAACACATAAATATATATGTATATAAGCATATTAACACATAAATATATATGTATATACACATATTAACACATAAATATATATGTATATACACATACTAACACATAAATATATATGTATATACACATATTAACACATAAATATATCTGTATATACACATAGTAACACATAAATATATCTGTATATACACATATTAACACATAGATATATATGTATATACACATACTAACACATAAATATATATGTATATACACATATTAACACATAAATATATATGTATATACACATATTAACACATAAATATAAATGTATATACATATATATTTACAGGGAACACACAGTTCCCATAGACTGCAATGTAAAGGCACTTTTTAAGTGCCTTTTTTTTCCTAAAACCCCACACAAGCAAATTTTCATATCCACTTTAAAGCCCATCACTATTAATTGGTCCTAAAATTTAAATATTTAATTGTATTAATTGCTAAGTTAAATCTTATCTCACAAAGCACACAAGAACTAATAGAAATGCACACATCTAGAAAATCCATTGTGCAAAGTGCTCTTATAATGCTATTTTATTATTCCATTATTGCATGAGCAGAGCTAAGTTTTTAATACATTATGGACTAGTCATGTAGTCCATAATGCACTGCAATACTGGCTTTATTGTGCATATAACTTTATTGCTCCTTTAAGGAAAATCTGCACATTGATAACATATAAAGATAAGATATTGTAAGTCACATTCTTGTAACACAGAACACAGAGCTAGTTGCTTGCATTTTAATGTGAAAAATCATATTTTGTGTTGCTGAGCGCATCAGAATAAGCTACAGACACTATGCCAAGGGCATGATCACACTGTTCAATTAAAATGCAGGTGCATCATGTTTTATTTGTTTTTTTGTTTTGCTTACTGATGTTTATTCCAAACCTTCTCTCTTGTCCACCAATTGTCATTTTCAAACACCAGTTTCCTTTTTCCAAGAGCGCATTTTGATTACTAACAATTTATGTTCTTTCATTCTGTTCCAACAGCAGCCTGCACAAACTCACATGCTATCTAGAATATGTATAATCAAAGACTATTATAATCTTTCAATGCTTTTTCATGTCCAACTGTAGTAAGTAAATGCAATATCTCAATATTTTGTGTAGTGAGCTGCTTTATTACTCTGAAAAAATTGTATTGACCATTAATACCATAGTCCAGGGGGAGGGCAGGACACAAATTAATTGGCCAGGGGGCACGTTACATTAATACACACCCTTTCTTTTGCTAAAGATAACAACTCAAAATAAAATAAGATTAGTCATATTTTATTTAACACTTCCATAAGAAATCAGTTGCTAATTCTTCAATTAATTTGAAAGTATACGCTACTCAAATTTACATAATTTGGTACAAATACACATGCTTAATTAGCTAGTAAGATTTGTAAAACTGTTTTTTTTTAATAAGGAATGCATTTTTGGACAGCCTTGCCTTAAAATAACACCACCAAAGATTAAGTAATTCTCCCAGAGCCTAGTCTATCCACTACACAGAGGGCTAGTTGTCATTCGAGTCACACAAATGGAGCCACTATCACAATAATCTTGCAACAGTGTATTTTAACAGAGGCTTCAATGGTGCTGCAAAATAAAACCCACAAATGTGAATCTTGACTTGAACATTCAGTCCTAATTTGTAGGAGCAGCAGCAGTACCACAAAAGGATTCAACAGTCCTCTGTTCAAGGCCAAATCATAATGAAGAAGGGGTATTTATCTGCTTTAAATGTGTCAGTGCCAGGATTAATCTGCATTAGGCTTAGAACACTGCAGATGGTTTATCTCGGTGGACTTTAATGTCTGGATGGATGATCATTTTTCACAATGTGGATAAGATTTACATCTCATGATACATGCACTGGATTTTACTTAAAGTGATGGTAAATCCTACTGTTTTTGAAATGCTAGAATTTACCATTGCTAAAAATAATGGGGACTTTCAGTCATGAAGTATAAAAAACAGCTGAATGTTTCTTTCTTTTGCAGCAAGTTTATCCCTAGCGGAGCTCCTCCTGCCGCCCACTGCAAAATGCTATTGTCTCAATGAGGTGGTGTTTCCACGTCTTATCCAATAGCGTGCTAGCCATTTGGCATAATGCAGATTGGCTCACACGGTTATTGGCTAAGAGGTGGAAAGGTCACATCATTGAAAAAATATCCATTTGCCGTTGGCGGCTGGAGGAACTCAGCTCGGGATAAACTCGCTGCAAATAAAGGTATTTTCAGCATGACATTTTTTACTGAAGTCCTTTTATTTGTAACACTGTTAAATCCTAGCGTTTACTTTAAATCTGGTAAATCCTAGCGTTTAACCATTACTTTAAGCTGTGTCTTACGATACGAGAGTGGTAATGCACTAGACCTTTTATCTGTGACTAAAGCAGAAATCTAAAAAAATCCAGTTAACTGGTCTGGCCATAATTCCATTAGCATTTCCATAGCAACTCAAATACACCAGGTCCTTAAAGATGATTTGTTATTGTCAAAGGTAAACGTACCTCTTGTTCTGGTTATGTTAGGTTTTACAAGAGGTCAGTTAGAGCAGTCCAAATAGCAAGCCAGGGGTCAATACCAGTTATCAGTCAGGTTAGCATACATAGCAGCTATGGGCAATGCAACAGAGCAGTGCAGATAGCCAAGCCAGTTGTCAATACCATTAATCAGTCCGATCAGCAAACACAGCAGGTATGGGCAAGGGAATAGTGCAGTGCAGATAGCCAAGCCAGGGGTCAATTCCATTAATCATTCCGATCAGCAAACACAGCAGGTAAGGGCAAAGCAAGAGAGAAATGCAGATAGCCAAGACAGGAGTCAATATCAGTAATCAGTCTGATCAGCCAACACACCAGGTGAGGGCAAGGCAAGAGAGCAGTGCAGATAGGCAAGCCAGGGAGTCAATATCAGTAATCAGTCCAATCAGCAAACACAGCAGGTATGGGCAAGACTATACAGCAGTCCAGATAACCAAGCCAGGGGTCAATACCAGTAATCAGTCCAATCAGCAAACACAGCAGGTAAGGGCAAGGCAATAGAGCAGTGCAGATAGCCAAGCCAGTAATCAGTCTGATCAGCAAACACAGCAGGTAAGGGCAAGACTATAGGACAGTCCAGATAGCCAAGCCAGGGGTCAATACCAGCAATCAGTCCGATCAGCAAACACAGCATAGGGCAAGACTATAGGGCAGTCCAGATATTCAAGCCAGGGGTCAATATCAATTATCAGTCCGATCAGCAAACACAGCAGGTAAGGGCAAGACTATAGAGCAGTCCAGAAAGCCAAGCCAGGGGTCAATATCAGTTATCAGTAAGATCAGCAAACACAGCAGGTAAGGGCAAGACTATAGAGCAGTCCAGAAAGCCAAGCCAGGGGTCAATATCAGTTATCAGTCCGATTAGCAAACACAGCAGGTAAGGGCAAGACTATAGGGCAGTCCAGAAAGCCAAGCCAGGGGTCAATATCAGTTATCAGTCCGATCAGCAAACACAGCAGGTAAGGGTAAGACTATAGGACAGTCCAGAAAGCCAAGCCAGGGGTTAATATCAGCTATCCGTCCGATCAGCAAACACAGCAGGTAAGGGCACAACAATAGGGCAGTCCAGATAGCCAAGCCAGGGGTCAATATCAGTTATCAGTCAGATCAGCAAACACAGCAGGTAAGGGCACAACTATAGGGCAGTCCAGATAGCCAAGCCAGGGGTCAGGAATCCAGAAACAAAATAGTGAATAAGGAAACACAGACACTAAGTGCAACAATGTCCAAGCAAGGTTTAAAGTGAGTTGCTGGTTTTATAGGGAATTACGCCTCCTTTGGGAGTGGTTCAGGATGATGAGATTCAATGCAGACTAAATCACCTGTATCTTTACTGGATTGCAATACCTGCTTTTCACCGCATAGGTTAGAGGAGCTCACATTTCCTTTTCCTAAAGCATGTTGCTATGTTTTAGGCCTAAAGCCTAGGGACTAAATTAGTGGAAGCACAGGCAGAGAAACAGCAGATGACAAAGAGGTTGAGAGAAGAGGACCTTCAGAGTGGGATACTGGCACACTGGGTAGACTGCACAAAGATGGTCAAGACACAGACCTCACACAGGGCACGGCAGGTTGAACCAATCTCTGTGCAGCACAGATTGCAACAGATACAGTGATTCTCTTTCTGCTAGTAGGATTATACTTTGGCAGTTACTGACCATTTAAGGACATAACCTTCCAAATTTGACATATTTCTGGGGCTGATATTGGCATTGAAACATACAATACAATCAAATCATTTATAGCAAATCATGTATATCTTGATTTTGCAGTGTATTTTTTATATTACTAAGTATCTTATTAAGAAACATTGGAATAATATTGCATACTTTTCTTACTCAACACTTTTCTTATCAAATACATTAAAACATTAATATCTATCTATCTATCTATCTATCTATCTATCTGCTTGCAGTACTTCTTGTTCCAGATACACTGCCCATTTAGTGCTTTCCTACATTATCATCTGCTAATTTTCAGTCTAAAGGATATTCAGTTGCTTGCTATATCTACTGCTATAGCTTTTGTTCACCGTATATATTTTAATCACCGTACATTTACTCTTTTCAAATTGATTTTATATTTTGGGAATCTCAAATGAAATCTCACTATTAATGAAGTTTTCGTATATAATTTTTAGTTATGCAGGAGTTTACATTATAACACATGACCTTGCCACATATTCATAAATAATAATTATTATTATTCTTTAATTAAGGTACAATAAAATACATTGTAGCCTCAAAAACCGTAGTATGATAGTGGACCAGTCTACCCAGACAAGCACAGCATGGAAGTTCATTTAATACTGGAGATCATTTCAGCACAAGTATTTATTTTAAATGATTCTTCCGCCCAACATTGCAGTCGGCATTTAACATAAGCAGTCCGCATTTAACATTGCAAAAGCAGTTCTAGTGAACTGCTTGTGCAATGCCGCCCTCTGCAGATTTGCGACCAATCGCCCGCTAGCAGGGGGTGTCAATCAACCCGATCGGGTTGATTGCTGTCCGCAGCCTCAGAGGCGGCGGACTTGTTAAGGAGCAGGGGTCTTAAGACCGCTGCTTCTATACTGCTGTTTCCAGGGAGCCTGAAGGCTCGAACGGAAACAGGGGCATCAGGGGCCATTTGGCCCTTGATAAATCAACCCCTATGTCTGATTTAAGTTCAAAATATAAAAGGCATGATTGTGTTGGTTAAATCATATGGGCACTGTACTAGACAAGTGTAGGAGTTTGGATTAACTGTCCTGCAACTATATCTTCACCTGAAATTTTCATAAGTCTCCTTTATCCATCTGAATTATTGTTATGAAACTGTTTTACTTGATTCCTCAATAGTATAGCATATTAAAAAATCCTTTTGTTGGACGCATAGAAAAATATAAATTTAAATCCAGTTCATGTGCATGCGAGACTCAAATGGAGAAAAATAATTGCAGAATATAGATTGGTTGTGCTTTCCCACAAAATAGAAGAAAATTGATATAATTTTTGTGTGCTAAAATTACTACAAGTAAATGAGATAGGACAGCATGACGCAGACACTTCACAGAGTTCAAGTATAAAAGTATAAACCTTAACATTGGCTTAAAGCACGTTTTAAACCTAAATGTAATACTTACTTGTTTGATAAATTCTTAATTCCTTTTCAAAGTTCACTTCCATATTACAGACATCCCAACCTGCAAAAACTCATTTCAGGGAGGTGGCTTCACCCGCTACTGCGCCGCCCCCCCTCCCAGTTATATATTGGACACCTTGAAACCCTAAATAAGATAGAGACTTATCATTAAAGTAGCTTCCCACTAAAGTCACATTAAAAAAAGTAGCTTTATTGTACAACCACATACAACAAACCTATTTTCCAGTGATCGTACGCTTGTTGAATGCTTAAATATTTTAGAAAACAAAGTTTAACTACTTGCAGTAAATAAGGTAGTATTTGTGTTTTATTTTATTAAAATCAGGGGGGGGCTTTTTGGTTACTGATGCTTTGAGGGTTCTATAAAGTCCCAGCAACTAAAGGCATTCCTTAAAGAAACACCCGGATTTGGGCCACATTGGATCATAGTACTCTGAGTTTCAGGGAGATTGCATCAGGGAGTCGCTATTACAATCAGGGAGAGTTGGGATGTCTGATATCAGCCCTATGTGCTCTTTTGCAATCAGTCTAAAGCCAATATGGGAGTTCTTGGAAAGAGGCAGTGGAAAGTTCTATGGAAGTGGTAACAAGTACTATTGAATTTAGGCCTAAAATAGCATAAATAGAATTAAAATCTGACATTAATACTTGATGTAGATCTTTGTAAATAGCACAGCATCATTTGTAATCATTCACTTACATATAAGTTTCAACCTGTAAAGGTGTAAACAATGGACTAGCTTCTCTTAAAGGGGCAGTAACGTTAAAATTAAACATAAAGGGATTGGATAGAGCATGAGCATTTAAACTACTTTCTAATTTACTTCTATTATAAAATTTGCTTAGTTCTCTTGATATTCTTTGCTAAATAGTAACCCTAGGTGAGCTCAGGAGTGTGCACGTATCTTTAGCTATCTGGCAGTGTTTGCAGCATTGCTTATAAAAATGTTAGACAAAGTTTCAAACACTGCTGCCATATATTGCTATAGGCACATGCATATAAGCGTACCTACGTTTAGCCTTCAACAAAGGATCAAGAGAACAAAGCAAAATGCTTAATAGAAGTGAATTGGAAAGTTGATTAAAATTGCATGCTCTGCCTGAATCGTTAAAGTTTAAATTTTAATTTTACTGTCCTTTTAATGTAAAATATTCACAAAAAACGGGTATAAAGGCTCCATGCTTTCAATGTGGTCATACTCATCATGCTATTAGCTAGCGAGAGCTATGTGTGGGTTAGTGAATAATAGTCACTATAACACTGATATCCATATTATATAACTAAGTCCACTATACACTTTAACAATAATAGCATCAACCCTTCAATGCAAATAATTGTGTCTGCCACACATATTTAATTTCTAAGGTAGGAGGTTGCTGTAAAGGTTAATTGTGGGGGTCGGGTAAACTGTCACAGTAAGGTTTAATTGTGCTGGGGTTATAGAGGGTATTTTGTGATGGGTTATTGAGGACAGCATTGTTGGTGTATTTTTGTGATGGGGTTTCTGTTAGGGACTCTCACACAGAACACTCTGCGTATGGTCAGTGGTGCTGGCACTGCAGGGCTGGATAAGGGAGTTAAGATGCAGTTTGTGTGTAGAACCAAAAGTGGTCATCTGCACATGCATTCCTCAGTAAGCTGAACATGTGGAGTGGTATACCCTATAAAACAAACAATATATGTTAGCAAAAATATACAAATTTTGTCTAGGAGGCAGAGTTTTTAAATATGACCATTCAGTGATTCACGCTTTAATAGCGCTATGTGACTTAATGCTCTGACATATACAAGAAAATGATTCCTGTGACCAAGTCCTCAGTGGTAAAACATAGCTTTTATTCTTTTTAAAGTGTAAAAAGTAAATTCACAGACCTTGGAGATGCCAAAATAGTACTATGTACTCAATGCTGTTACCTCCGACCCCCAATTTGCGTAATCAGATGCGTTTCGCCATACATTTATCAATGGTGACTGATGATGCTTCATCCTTCCGCGCCGGAAGGATGAAGATAGGAGATGCCGTCTGGATGAAGACTTCTGCCCGTCTGGAGGACCACTTCTGCCCGTCTGGAAGACCACTTCTGCCGGCTTCGTTGAGGACATTTTGCCGCTTGGATAAAGACTTCTCCCAGTAAGTGAATCTTTGGGGGTTAGTGTTACGATTTTTTTAAGGGTGTATTGGGTGGGTTTTATTTTTAGATAAGGGGTTTGGGCTGCAAAAGAGCTAAATGCCCTTTTAAGGGCAATGCCCATCCAAATGTCGTTTTCAGGGCAATGGGGAGCTTAGTTTTTTTTAGTTAGCTTTTTATTTGGGGGGTTGGTTGTGTGGGTGGTGGGTTTTACTGTTGGGGCGGTTGTTTGTATTTTTTTTTACAGGTTCAAGAGCTGATTACTTTGGGGCAATGCCCCACAAAAGGCCCTATTGATAGTTTAGTTTAGGCTAGGGTTTGTTTGTTTTTTTTTGGGGGGGGGGGGTTTATTTTGATTAAGTGTAATTAGTTTAAAGATCTGTAATTTGTTTTTTATTTTCTGTAATTTAGTGGGGGGGGGTTTGTGATTTAGCTAATTTAATTTAATTTATTTAATTGTATTTAATTTAGTTAATTTATTTAATTGTAGTGTAGTGTTAGGTGTTAGTGTATAGGTTAGGTTTTATTGTACAGGTAAATTTGTCTTTATTTTAGCTAGGTAGTTATTAAATAGTTAATAACTATTTAATAACTATTCTACCTAGTTAAAATAAATACAAACTTGCCTGTAAAATAAAAATAAACCCTAAGCTAGCTACAATGTAACTATTAGTTATATTGTAGCTAGCTTAGGGTTTATTTTATAGGTAAGTATTTAGTTTTAAATAGGAATAATGTAGTTAATGATAGTAATTTTATTTAGATTTATTTAAATTATATTTCAATTAGAGGGTGTTAGGGTTAGACTTAGGTTTAGGGGTTAATAAATTTAATATAGTGGTGGCGACGTTGGGGCGGAAGATTAGGGGTTAATATATATAATGTAGGTGGCGGTGATGTTAGGGGCGGCAGATTAGGGGTTAATAATATTTAACTAGTGTTTGCGAGGCGGGAGTGCGGCGGTTTAGGGGTTAATATGTTTATTCTAGTGGCGGCGATGTCCGGAGCGGCAGATTAGGGGTTAATCATTTTATTTCAGTGTTTGTGATGCGAGAGGGCCTCGGTTTAGGGGTTAATAGGTAGTTTATGGGTGTTAGTGTATTTTTTAGCACTTTAGTTATGAGTCTTATGCTACAGCGTTGTAGTGAAAAACTCATAACTACTGACTTTAGAATGCATTACAGATCTTGGAGGTAGAGGGTGTACCGCTCACTTTTTGGCCTCCCAGGACAGACTCGTAATACCAGCGCTATGGAAGTCCCATAGAAAAAAAAAGGTTTATGAAGTTTACGTAAGTCGGTTTGCGGTAAGGCCAAAGAAGTGTGTGGTGCCCCTAAACCTGCAAGACTCGTAATAGCAGCGGTAGTGAAAAAGCAGCGTTAGGACCTGTTAACACTGCTTTTTCAGCTTAATGCAAAACTCGCAATCTAGCCGATAGTTTTTGGTATGTGTATATCCCTTTAAGGTCTTCAGATTTCTACAGCAATATCCTCAAAAATAAAAGAACGTGAAGCTAGTGAAGTTCTGTGGTAAAAAGCAGTATATAATTGTATTACAGGACCGTACATACTGAAGATCTAATGACGGAGCTCTCAGTAATATGCGCTCTATGCTGTCCCACTCCTCCACTGGCAGAACAGGTAACAGGACACGGCAGGATCCAAGATAAAATATTTATTTAAAACATCATTATAGGACAAACTACAAGCACTTTTACAAGGGTAGGAAAGGTAACATCACAAATTACAGCATAAAGATCGCCGTGGCGGTGGCAGCTCAGCGTCCTCAGCTGATTTTGGACCAGGTATGTTTCGTTATTTTTTTTCAAATGTCCCGCCTAGCGTGCTGTGTCCAATTGATCAAAAAAGCACTGACGTAGGTTTCCCCCTCAAGGGCTTTTTCAAGACAAATTCCAAATTACTTCTATTATCAGATTTGCTTTGTTCACATAATATTGTGTGATGAAGAGATACCTAGGTAGGCATCTGGAGCACTACATGGCAGGAAATAGTGCTGCCCTCTAGTGCTCTTGCAAATGGATAACATTCTTGCAAAACTGCTGCCATATAGTGCTCCAGAAATGGGCCGGCTCCTAAGCTTACATCCCTGCTTTTCAACAAAAGATTACAAAGAGAACGAAGAAAAATGAATAATAGAAGTAAATTAGAAAGTTGTTTACAATCACACTCTATGGGCCCTATTTACTATGGTGCGAGTGGACATGATCCGATATAGCGGATCATGTCCGCTGCACATCGATAAATGCCGACAGCATACGCTGTCGGTATTTATCATTGTACAAGCAGTTCTTGTGAACTGCTAGTGCAATGCCGCCCCCTGCAGATTCATGGCCAATCGGCCGCTAGCAGGGGGTGTCAATCAACCCGATCGCATTCGATCAGGTTGATTTCTGTCAAGCAGGCGGACAGGTTAGGGAGCAGCGGTCTTTAGAAACACGGGGCATCAAGCTCTGTATGGAGCTTGATAAATTGACCCCTATATCTAAATCATAAAAGAAACATTTTGGGTTGCATGTCTCTTTAACTAAAACAAATTTGAGTTTTTTAAACTAAACATATAGCTATTTTTGCTGCTAATTTGAATTCTTTGTAGAAGCTGAGGGGTTGAATATATATGGGCTGTGTTGTTACCATTCTAAAAAAATGTTTGTTTTGTCCCTACTGATTCAATTAGAATAGACAGGCGTGTGCATAAGGATTAAGTGATTTTGTGCACCCTGCTGCATTTGGGTTCTTATGAGAGTATTTCACAATATCCATCTTGGCTGCCACTAATTATTTTTACTTTCTGTCTTTAAGCCGCAAGAAATAATAATTTCCCAACTGTACCTTAAGCATTTTTTTTATTTTACATTTAATAAAGAGTTTGCATGAATTTATTGAGCTACTCCAACAACCTGAAAGACATATATCTTTTTCAATGATGCTGCCAAATTATTCTGCAAATGATTTTCTTTAGCTTTTGTGAAGAATGTTTATGACATTGAAGGGGAAAAGGAGATCAAATAATTACAGTGTAATATGCATAACAAATAGATTTTAAATCCATATTTAATTCTCTTTGCTACAGCGTTACATAATTAACCCCTTAGCACTCATAAAACTCTCAAGCAAGTATGACGGTATAAATAGTTGAAAAAGTGAAAACATTTTCTAGAAACACTGATTACTAGATGTACATACTTTTCGATCGATATATATATATATATTGCATTCATCAGAAATAGGAAAAAAAAAGTCCCTTTAAAAATTCAACTAAGAACAAATCTATGCAATAAAGGCCATTGATTTGCTCATACTGTTAAAACTATTACGCTAAAGGTGAGAAAGTCTTTACATTTATGCTATTCAATATAGCTATGTCCAGCCAATCAGTATAAGGAGCACTAGCCTCCCCAGCATAATGGCTGCCCCCCATGTGTCTCCCAGCTGAGATCCCCCCTTTCTTTTTCCACCACGGATCTGCCAATGGCTTCCCAGGCATTCGCCCACAGCATGCCCTGTCCCACTCCTCCTATTGTGACCCCGTCCACACACATCCTGCTCGTGCTCCCCCTCCCATTGTGGATACATCCCCAAAATGACTGTGGACCTCCAACAAGTGCCGTCCTGTTATTACTTTCTGGCAATATCACTGATCTCCCTAACAGAACCCTAAGTTCTGCCAATGGTATGCCCTGTCCTGCACCTACTGTTGTGGCCCTGCCCATAAAATGTCCTGCTCCACTCCTCCCACTGTGGTCCCAAACCCAAAATGCGTGGACTTCCCACACTAATTGTGCTTCATGCTTGTGAGTGCCAGTGACATTATTTGTGTACTCACAGGTGGAAAATTACATAAGATACCTCATTTTACAAGAGTTTGTTTTATACCAATCTATACTATAATTGCGTTTGTAATGTCCATCACCGTCGGCAGTTGCACACGCATCCTGAATGGAAAGTTGGCAGCTCGAGGCAGCCAACAGAATTCACCTGGATGCAGCTTCGCTGCATCCAGATGGATTCTGAAAATGGCAGGGTGGTGAAAGAATCCACACATTTTCGGAATCCACCGGGATGCAGCGAAGGCAAACGGAGCATTACAAAAAAAACACTGCCCGCAGGAAGTATAACAAAAAAAAACTAACCTCCCACACGAAGTATTAACACTTAAACCGCAAACCCACACAATAAAGTAATTAACCCCTAATCCGCAAATAACCTAACATATTAATCCCTTAACCGTCAACCACCCACATCGCAATAAACCTAATTACCCTATTAACCCCTAAACCACAAAAACCTCACATCGCAATAAACCTAATTATCTGGAAAAAAACGGGGAGACAAAAAAGAGGAGAGAGCAGCTGACGTGTCCTGTGGTGCAGAATTTGCAGAACTTTATTCACTCCTTTGATCTGGATTTTGAATTTGAGACTGTCCGTTTATCCTAAAAATTTGGGCTGAGTGTTATTTCTTTTTCATATTTTTTTTGATGTTCATATTTTGTTTGTGCACTATTTTGTGTGTTTTTTTCTGATTATATATTTTAATATTTTGGTTTATCATTTTTAGAGTGCCCCCTATTAGGACTTTTTGTTTAGGTTCTTTGTTTTTAATAAACCTTATTACCCTATTAACCCCTAAACCGCAAAACCCCCACATCGCAATAAACCTAATTACCCTATTAACCCCTTAAACCGCCAAAACCCACAACACAAATAACTAATTAAATTACTAAGCCCCCTAACCTAACACCCCCTAAATTAATCCCAATCACCTAAATTAAAAATACAAAATTACAATTAAAATAAAAAACCTACTTTAAAAATAAAAAAAATAATTTTAAATTAAACTAAAATTACAAAAAATAAAAAAGTCTAACATTACAGAAAATAATAAACAATAGCCTTTAAAAGGGCTTTTTGTTGCAGGGCATTGCTCTAAGTTAAACAGCTCTTTTACAGTTACAAAAAATTCTAAATCCCCCATAACAGTAAAACCCACCACCCACCAAACCCCCTAAAATAAATAAACCTAACACTAAAAAACCTAAACTATCCATTGCCCTGAAAAGGGCATTTGTATGGGCATTGCCCTTAAAAGGGCATTTAGCGCTTTTGCTGCCCTTAAAAGGGCATTTAGCTCTTTTAAGAATTGCCCATCCCTAATCTAAATAAAACAAACCCCCCCCCAAAAAAACTAAAAAACTAAGTATAACCCCCAGGTTGGTACTCACAGTTCCTGAAGTCCAGCGGAGAAGGTCCTGTTCCAGGCGGTGAAGTCTTCCAAGCGGCGACCTTTCTTCTTCCAGGAACAAGCTGGCGCGAAGCAGAGGGCGGAGCTGAAGACCGATGACCGCGCAGCGGAAGACCGGCGACCCTGGATCTGAAGACCAGTGACCGCTGAGCCATGGAGCGTGGAGGATCCTCTTGGTACGATCTCCGCCATACACTGAATAGTGAATTCAAGGTACGCGATTAAAGATGGTGTCCCTTGAATTCCTATTGGCTGATTTGATTCTTCAAATTCAAATCAGCCAATAGGATGAGAGCTACTGAAATCCTATTGGCTAATTTGAACATTCAATAGGATTTCAGTAGCTTTCATCCTATTGGCTGATTTGAATTTGAAGAATCAAATCAGCCAATAGGAATTCAAGGGACGCCATCTTTAATCATGTACCTTGAATTCACTATTCAGTGTATGGCGGCGATCGGAAGAAGAGTATCCTCCATGCTCCATGGCTCCGCGGTCGCTGGTCTTCAGTTCCGCTGTCCTGGATGAAGAAAGAAGAGGTCCCGCTTGGAAGAAGATGTCAGCCGCTTGAAAGAAGACTTCAACGCCTAGAAGAGGACCTTCTCCACCGGACTTCAGCAACCGTGAGTACCAACCTGGGGATTAGACTTAGGTTTTTTGTTTTTCTTTAGATTAGGGATGGGCAGCAAAAGAGCGGAATGCCCATACAAATGCCCTTTTCACGGCAATGGATAGTTTAGGTTTTTTTAGTGTTAAGTTTTTTATTTTGAGGGGTTTGGGGGGTGGTGGGTTTTACTGTTAGGAGGGACTTTGTTTATTTTTAATGTAAAAGAGCTGTTTAACTTAGGGCAATGGCCTACAAAAAGTCATTTTAAGGGCTATTGGTAATTTAGCATTAGATTAGGGTGTGTTTTTATTCTGGAGGGGCTTTTTTATTTTCATAGGGATTAGGTTTAATTTATTAAAGTTTGATCATTTTGTTTTTTATTTTCTGTAATATTAGAATTTTTTATTTTCTGTAATGTTAGCTTAATTTAAACTTAGGTTTAATTTTTTAATTTTTGGGGGTTAGACTTTTTTTTTTTACAGTAGATTAGGGTTATGGGGACTTCTTAAAGAGCTGAATGCCCATACAAATGCCATTTTCAGGGCAATGGGTAGTTTAGGTTTTTTAGTGTTAGGTTTATTTATTTTGGGAGGTTTGGTGGGTGGTGGGTTTTACTGTTAGCGGGGACTTATAATTTTTTGTAACTGCAAAAGAGCTGTTTAACTTAGGGCAATGCCCTACAAAAAGCCCTTTTAAGGGCTATTGGTAGTTTAGCATTAGATTTGGGGGGGGGGGCTTTTTATTTTCTTAGGGATTAGGTTGCATTTTTTTATTTTGGATAATGTGTTTATTTTTTTCTATAGTTCTATTTTTTATTTTTTGTATTTACAACACATAGACTGCCCTCTGGGCAGGCTTACCAACTAGTGTATAATAATATGTTACAGCAGACATTCAACATCCAAAATGGGATAGAAGAAAATTACATATTGCACCTTATATAGGACATGAAAAAAGTTTCATGTGCAGATGCATGTGATTTTAAGCGATTTTTACATCTATTTCAGATTATGAGATTTACTGTTCACTTGTTATCCTTTGTTGAAAACTATATCTAGGTAGGCTCAGAAGCAGCAATGTACAACTGGGAGCTACCTGGTGATTGGTGGCTACACACATATGTCTGTTGTCATTGGTTTACTGGATGTGTTTAGATCCCATGAAATTATGTGTTTAACCCAAGAAAAGGGGTTAAAGTCAGTTTTAGAGTAACACTGGACATCTGGGAGCTAGCTGAACACATCTAGTGAGCCAGTGAAAGAAATAATATGTGTGTAACCACCAATAACCAGCTAAATCCCAGTAGTGCATTGCTGCTCATGAGCCTACCTATGTATGCTTTTTCACCAAAGGTTATCAAGAGAACAAAGTACATTTATGCTCTACCTTATCCATGAAAGATGAAATTTTAGCTTTCACGTCTCTTTAAATGCTCTCATATTCATATCAATTTTAATACCCATGTCCCATTAAGGCTCAACATGTATTGAATAAGTTACCTCATGTATAACCAGTGAAATATTATTATATATATTACCATATGATTGACCTGGTATTTATAGTATACTACCATCCTGAATTGGTAGCTCAGTTTAATTTCCTACTCTATTTAATTCTGTTGTTTATCTCTTTTTCTTCTTAAAAGGGAAGAGTCCACAGCTGCATTCATTAATTTTGGGAAATACAGAACCTGGCCACCAGGAGGAGGCAAAGACACCCCAGCCAAAGGCTTAAATACCTCCCCCACTTCCCTCATCCCCCAGTCATTCTTTGCCTTTCGTCACAGGAGGTTGGCTCTTTGCAATGGGACTGGAGTTTTAAGTAATCCTGTCAGCCTCTCAGTGAGAGCATGGATGAAAGTTAGAGTCCGGAGATGCAGAGAGGATTTTCCTGCGAACCCATCCCAACTCATATTAACAGCTCCTTGGTAATCAGCGTTGACGAGTTTCGCTGCCTACCTTTCTTCACTCAAGTCTATGTCAGAAGCGAGGCTACTATCTGTCACACTTGAAGGGCTGTGTTCCTGTTCCACGGCGTAGATTCCGGTAAGATTGTTTCATTTTATTTTGATATGTGAATGTAATGTTAATGAAACAAGGTAGGGTCCCAGTGGGACTCCTTTTATCTTAATAAGGAATCATGGGTTAATATCTCCTGAGGGGGGTTATTGAACAGGGGGGGACTTTTAATCATGTTTGTTATATGGTTCTATCTGCAAATGTGTAGCTATATACTTTGACTCACGGCCTTTACGGAACATAATGGCCTTCTTTTCATGACGCAATCTTTCCAGATTGCGCACCCTTTTCGTGACTGGCACGGTGCACCTGCACCTCGTGACGGTGCGGTTACATTGTTTTTAACTTCCGTATGCTGACTGTGTGCGACGAGAGAGTCTTGCTCGTGGGTTGTCTGGTTCACATTTGGTGGTGAGTGCCCCAGCCATTGAGGGTGGTAAAGGGTGCCAGTTAGTGTTTTGTCATTTTTGTAATCCCAAGATTATGGAGGATTCTGATATGCGCAACTTGTGATGAATAGGAAATGGCCCGGGTAATCAATGCCCATCAGTTATGTTCCGATTGCCGTTCTAGAGTACTCTCTTCTCCTGAAGCAGGGAGCTTAGAGTGCGTTGAGCCATCCGCCTCCGAGGTTTCCATGGCCCATGAAGCAAGTGCCCCAGTCCATTTCCCGGCTATGCAAGCAGGTATCCCTATGGCCTTTACTCCTTCTCCGGAGAGTGGCATGTTTCCTCCAGAGGTTACGGCACGGTTCCGCATGGAAATTTCTATGGCTCTGAATCATTTATATCTCCCAAGTGAAGTATTTCTATGATACTGTCCGTGTTCCATTAACCAGGACCCGTCAAGCGTGGGATCGCCCGATTCAGTTCGGCCTTCTGGGGAAGCGTTGGCCCCTGAAGCTTCAGGGGCCCCTATCTCGGGGCCAGGGTCTTCAGTTGATCTGGCGAGGGATGATTTTGCCTTCCGTTATAAGCTGGCTCGCCTTTGTGTTCTTTTAAGACATGTTTTGGCAATGTTGGATTATCCCAGTCCTAGCGGGCTGAAGGATCCGAGGCCTTAGAAGCTGTATGGCAAAATGGATATGACGTTTGGGGATAAAGCCAATCTCCTTAATGTCGCCCTTTTTCTTTTTCTTTATGTTTTTCGGTTCCAGTTCTGAGCTTGGGTGAATGGGGCTTTTCATCGGCGGGTCCCGTTGTCATCCTCACCTTGGGCGTTCATCCGATGGGTGTGGCCTTCATTTTATGAACATTCTTCTCTGGAACTGTTACTTGCGATTTAGGTCGCGTGGGCACTTCCTCAGAAGATGCGCACTTGTTGAACAATAGAATTATGTTTTTCTAGTTCATTTATCGATCCTTCGGGACAAATTTTCTTGGACCTTGGGCAGTTCTAGAGTGTCCTTATACCAGGCAGGTACTGGTCGGATACTTTTTCGGCTGTAACCAGGGTTAATGTCACCCTCGTGGTGCTGATTAATCCTGCTGGATTCTGAATGTCTCTTGGCCTATTCTATGGACTCCGGGCTCGGATCCTACTGAAGTATGAGGCCAGTTGTTTAGATACATCCCCTCCGTACGGAGGGTTATGAGTGCCAATCTAGGTTGGTCGTTCGGGCTTCTCGCCTAGGATACGGATCTGTTTTTGCAGACATGATCATGGTTCTCAGGTCCCCGGGGACTCAGAACCGTTATTCCATTTTTTGGAGTCGGGAGATGTGTATGACCTATGTGGTCTGGTGTGCCGAGTGATTATTGATTTGCTTTTCACTCAAGGTTCTTCCGGACTGTCAAGGTATATGTAAGGTTAATAAATATATATTTTAAATCATATATTTTAAGGTTAATAAATATATATATTTATTCAGATCTGACTGGTCAGTAGAAAATGATTCATTTCTTTCAGACAAACTGACTTCAATCATGTTTAAATTCTCCCCCACTGAGCATGTAAAGTTATTCGAAAGACAATATTTGCTCTTAATTGGAAGTGCAAACTCATGTTCAGCTCTTCCCCCATTTAGTATGCAACATTGCATAACACTCTCTGCCCCATGCAGTGTGTGAAGACGAAGTGTCTGGGAAAAGAGCTGAAGATACAGGCATATTAAGGAAATCATGGCTGCCTGTTAAATGGCCCCTGCTGTGCAATGCTAACACTGAAATATACAAAATGTAGATCTTGCGTCTGGGTTAGGATAACACACAGTGGAAGCACATGGCTTACATTATAATTACAAATCTCACTGTTAAAACAACTGTATTTAGATTTCAAATAAATAAATATATATTTTAATGGATATGAGATTGTCTAGTTATGTGTTATTAAATATAAACACATGAATATATATATGGAAAGTAAAAGATTGAATGAAATTTGTAATAATCCCATATTTGAATTACATATATATATAACATGCTTTCCTGTTTTCCAGATGGAGCTAAAAAAATGATAAATACAAGATACTGCATAGAAGTGAATGTGTAATGAATATGAATAGATATTTGTGGACCTGGAAAGAAATAATTAACAACACTTATTTTTGTTTCAGATCTACTCAGACAAGATTCATATATCCAGGAAGAAATGTACAGAAATATGAAACATGCTGTATTTGTGTAAATGCATGTATAACAGATATTAATTGCCACTAATTTAAAAATAATTAGCAGTATTAAATTGCTTTAATATAATATAATGTTAAGGGCATACTGTGTTTCATGTCAGATTGATCAGAATAAAAAATGTGATATAATACAATGCATACAATACATATAACCTACTAATGCAAGAAATTATGGTATTTGTTACACATTTTAAAGAAATATTTATTTCACTGTCTAAAAATGTTGGTTAAATGAATCTGTATGTATTGTCATGCTGCATGTATTGCTGTGTCTGTTTGTAATGCTGCCACCCGGTGTTGCCATACAAGAACTACAACCAGAAGGCTTTTTGGCTGTCTAAAAATTAAATTTCAAAGGGCCAATCCGAGACAAGGTTTTCGTTTGGGCGTTTCCAAAATCACCAGTAAGGAAAAAATTATATAAGCTTAATGCAAGATAGAGAAAGGAGAGATTTCTGCTGAGCTAAGCTTGTAACTGGTTTGTTGGGCGCGAGATACCACTTTACTCAAGCAAAGCTGATCTACCTTTCTCATTGACTGCAAATTATACTTATTGGTATTTTCTGAGGTGAAAATATTCCTATCAAGGAATATTGGATATCGATTTGGTGTTCACTTTGGGTAATGTATTAAGAAATTGCTGTTGCAAATAGATTTAAAGAAGCAGTTTGTATTTCAAGTTAGTATTTCATAAGCCTGTGTATTGTTAAAAGTTTATCTTTTGTATGCTAAGAAATTCATTTAAAGCAATTGTTCACAGCAAGAATATGTGTATTTTTAGTTTTAAATTAGAATTGTATTAGAATAAATTGCAACTAAATAGCTGAATATATATATTATCCAAAAAATATTAATTAGTCACAGCACCACTAAAACGTTCTGTCTATAATCAACAGTTCAAATGAATAATTGTATGAATAATTTGTATTAGTATATAGGGTGCAGGAGTCTAGTAAAACCTCCAATTCTACCATATAAATATTACAGAAAGAAACTCAGCACACCTCAAATGCAAAAAATACAACTGGATTTTATTATAAAGTGTTTAAATACAATTCTAAAACAAGAATCCAAAACTTTCAATCCATCCACACATGCAAAACACATTCATGCATAAAACAATCAGATTCAACTCAGGCGTCCCTGGAAGAATCAAAAGAGGCTCTCAAAAAACTGCTGTTGTATGTTTAAAGATGTATTCTTAGAAAGTACATTTTAATGTTACAATGGACAGTCCCGTGAACATGCAGAACTTTCAAAATTGTATCCAAATGTGTTATCTTTGATGCAATCTATAAGACAAAACAGCTGTGAGAATTTTTTCTTTTAGTTACAAACATATCCTCTTAAACGTGAGGTTTAATTGGCCTTTCAAGGGCTACAATCAACAAAAAACACCTATGCTAAATAGTTTCTAAATTTTGTCCTGAGTTTAGAAATACCCAATGTTTACATGTTCTTTACTTTTTTTGCAAGTTATATGGCCATAAATACAAGTAGCACTTTGCTATTTCCAAACAACTTTTTTTCAAAATTAGCGCTAGTTACATTGGAACCCTGATATCTGTCAGGAATACCTGAATATCCCTTGACATGTATATATTTTTTTTTAGAAGACAACCCAAAGTATTGATCTAGGCCCATTTTGGTATATTTCATGCCACCATTTCACCGCCAAATGTCATCAAATAAAAAAAAAAGTTCACTTTTTCACAAATTTTGTCACAAACTTTAGGTTTCCCACTGAAATTATTTACAAACAGCTTCTGCAATTAAGGCACAAATGGTTGTAAATGCTTCTTTGGGATCCCCTTTGTTCAGAAATAGCAGACTTATATGGCTTTGGGGTTGCTTTTTGGTAAGTAGAAGGCCGCTAAATGCTGCTGCGCACCACACGTAAATTATGCCCAGCAGTTGTAGGGAGCTTGCATGGTTAATTTTAGCTTTAGGGTAGTGTAGTAGACAACCCCAAGTATTGATCTAGGCCCATTTTGATATATTTTATGCCACTATTTCACCGCCAAATGCGAGCAAACAATTAAAAAAAAATTCATTTTTCACAATTTTAGGTTTCTCACTGAAAGTATTTACAAACAGCTTGTGCTATTATGGCGCAAATTGTTGTAAAAGCTTCTTTGGGATCCCCTTTGTTCAGAAATAGCAGACATATATGGCTTTGGCATTGCTTTTTGGTAATTAGAAGGCCACTAAATGCTGCTGCGCACCACACGTAAATTATGCCCAGCAGTGAAGGGGTTAATTAGGTAGGTTGTAGGGAGCTTGCAGGGTTAATTTTAGCTTTAGGGTAGAGATCAGCCTCCCACCTGACACATCCCACCCCCTGATCCCTCCCAAACAGTTCTCTTCCCTCCCCCACCCCACAATTGTCCCCGCCATCTTAAGTACTGGCAGAAAGTCTGCCAGTACTAAATAAAAGGAGTTTTTCTTTTTTTTAATAAAAAAAAATAAAATGTTTTAGCTGTGATGGACCCCTGCCTTAGCCCCAACCTCCATGATCCCCCCCCCAGCTCTCTAACCCTCTCCCCTACCTAATTGCCGCCATCTTGGGTACTGGCAGCTGTCTGCCAGTACCCAATTTGCCCCAAAAACAAGTGTTTTTTTATCTTTTTTGCAATTTTTAATGTTTTCTGTAGTGTAGCAGCCCCCCACAATACCCCAACCCCCTCCCCCTCCCAGATCCTTATATATTTATTTTTTTTAATTCTTTTTTCCCCCCTCTTCCCTCCTCATTGGTGTCAGTGGCCAGCTAATCGCGCGTGCGCACGGGCGCACGCGCGCCCCCGCACGCTCCCGGCACCCGGCGTGCACATTGCACTTACAGGAACCGGATGCCGGGTAGCGATGGGCCGCCCACCCGCCTCCCTGTTATGCTCCCACCCACCAACGAACCGGCACCATCGCTACCGGTGCAGAGAGGGCCACAGAGTGGCTCTCTCTGCATCGGAGTCTTCTGAAAAGGTATTGCAGGATGCCTCCATATGGAGGCATCACTGCAATACCCTGAGAGCTGCTGGAAGCGATTGTGATCGCTTCCAGCACTCTCTTAGACAACTGACGTACCAGGTACGTCTATTGTCATTAACTGGTTGTTAATGCATGACGTACCTGGTACGTCAGTTGTCATTAAGGGGTTAAATATATTGTGTTATAACCCTGCCATAAGCTGATATATTATTTGGAGAGCACTACTGAAGGTTCTTATCATAAATACTGACAGGACGCTGACTCTTTAGCCTATTAAGCATTTTATTGCGGTGGTGGAGATTCCGTCCCGCCTTGGGTGGATCATATGGTCTGGATGCGCGGGCATGTTCTTTCTCTGCTCAGAGTTGTGTTACTCTAAGAGTCGGTGTGCAGGGGTTCCCTGCATTCTGTGGGGAGCTGCGAAGCTCCAGCTTTTGCCTGCTTAAAGAAGATTTTGGAAGATAGATTCTTCAAGGATCTCTGGATGTTGTCCCTTCCTTTAACCTTGGTCTGACCATGGTCTGGATGTTCGGGTGTCTTTCCATCCTCGTTGCAACTCTACTCGATATTGCCGAGGGGTCTCACCTCTATGGTAGGGTGGTTTTCCGTTGTTTATTCCCTTCTCTTCTAGAGTGGGGGTAGGGTTCTCCGGACTCTGAGTTACCTTAGTATTTGGATCGACCTGTGGGTCCTTGGTGGCTTGTCTTGTAAGGGTCTTTCCCTTCTTGCATTCCAGAATCCTGGAAGGGGAGTTGCAATGTAGTGATTTGTTCCTTTGTTCCTGCAGCGAGAGGCTGAGGGTTTGATCCCTATGGGGCTCCTGCTATATGTTGGATTCTGATATATGGATGCTGGGGGTCTGAGGGCCTTCTTCCCTTGGGAAGTGTTCCTTGTTTTTAGAGAAGACAGCCGTGTAGGGGATTTTGTACCCGAGCACAATGTCTATTCTGACTCATGGTAGCATACTGTTTGTTCCTACGTTGACCCTTCCTTTCTCTTCCGGAAGTCTGGGGCTCTTGTCTTTGGTTTTGACCAGCCTTTGGGCTGGGACCATTATCCTAGAGGGAAGATTGGGGGTTGGTTACTCTATGCAGGGTTGACTGTTTTCTTTAGAGTCTGTTTTCTCCTTTGTGGGAGGTCTTGGATGTCCTCCTCTTTTCCTCTGGTGTTCGGTGCTGGGAGGGGACGCTCCTTGGAGCCCGATATTTGGAGGGATGTGAGCCCTTGGAAGGTTTGCAGTTGAATCCAGCTACAGCTATTGCACTTTGAGGGTGTAACCAGCTACAGCTAATTACACTTTGACTGGGTGTTAGCAAGCTTTGAAACACCTTTCGGTGTTTGGGTTTAGCAGCGGTGAGTCAGCTTGCTACCTGGAAGCTGGTCATTGGGAGTTCCTGTTCAGGCTGTTGGTGTTCTTTTTGGAGAAATCTTTACCAGCTGTTGGGATAGTTATCCTATTTCTGCTGTCAAGCTTGCATGTCTAGACCTAATATGAGGCAAGGGGGAGCTCATGCTTTTCCTGGAGTACCTTTAGGTATGGTACAGGGTCAGGGATATGAGGGTGTTCCTTGAGTCCTTTTTGGGGACATATTTCCCTGTGTATGGATCTATTTTTCTTTGGTCCTTGTGTTTCTAGGGAGTTTGTCTCCCTGGGCATTGCTATTGTACGATAACCTTGGGTTGTTCTATGTTCTGCAGAGTGGAATGATCCTTTGGATTTTTCATGAGAATCTGTTCTCCCTTTTGGGGGCAGATAGTGGTCCTTGTCTTGGCCGGGTACCTTCATGGGAGTCTTGATCTGCGGGGCTGACTCCTCGGAGGTTGTTTGGGCTTGACGGACTCTGGGACTGAGTGGTTTAGTTCGGCTTTGCCGGCGGTGTAACTAATGTGCAGTTAACTGGGCTTCGAGTTTTCTCCCAAGTCGTCTATATTTTTTAGGGTGTTGAGTAATCAGACTGTGGTGCCTCTCGAAGGGGCCGCATTTTTTACCCACCCGTTGTTTGCATTCAGTGTCCTCTAGCTTGGGTATTCTTTTCCCAAAAGTAATGAATGCAGCTGTGGACTCTTTCCTTTTAAAGGGACAGTCTACACCAGAATTTTTATTGTTTTAAAAGATAGATAATCCCTTTATTACCCATTTCCCAGTTTTGCATAACCAACACAGTTATAATAATATACTTTTAACCTCTGTGATTATCTTGTATTTAAGCCTCTGCAAACTGCCCCTTTTTTCAGGTCTTTTGACAGACTTGCAGTCTAGCCAATCAGTGCCTGCTCCCAGATTACTTCACGTGCACGAGCACAGTGTTATCTATATGAAATATGTGAACTAACACCCTCTAGTGGTGAAAAACCGTTAAAATGCAATCTGAAAGAGGTGGGCTTCAAGGTCTAAGAAATTAGCATATGAACCTCCTAGGTTAAGCTTTCAACTAAGAATACCAAGAGAACAAAGCAAAATTGGTGATAAAAGTAAATTGGAAAATTGTTTAAAATTACATGCTCTATCTGAATCATGAAAGTTTATTTTGGCCTAGACTGTCCCTTTAAGAAGAAAAACATAAATTATGCTTACCTGATAATTTCATTTTCTTCTGAAGGGAAGAGTCCACAGCTCCTGCCCGTGTTTTTATCTATGAAGCGGCTGTAATTTTTTGTTCTTCTGGCACCTTTTTTTCACCCTGATATTTCTCCTACTGTTCCTTGTTCCCTCGGCAGAATGACTGGGGGATGAGGGAAGTAGGGGAGGTATTTAAGCCTTTGGCTGGGGTGTCTTTGCCTCCTCCTGGTGGCCAGGTTCTGTATTTCCCAAAAGTAATGAATGCAGCTGTGGACTCTTCCCTTCAGAAGAAAATGAAATTATCAGGTAAGCATAATTTATTTTTTTCTCTCAAAGAAATCTGAGACCATCTAAACTCCTTCCAGGAATCGACATGCCTTGTCCAGCATTACCTACCACATTGCTAGGTGTTGCCCCAAGCCACACAGACCCTATTCCAGGATCACTCGCCTGGTGCCTACCCCAAATACCCAAATCTGCATGTGATAGATTGTGCACTTCACTTGTGGTAGAGATTTAATTTTCTCTTTTAAAGGGACAGTGTACATCAATTTTCATATACCTGCATGTAATACACACTATTATAAAGTATAAAACTTTTTAAAAACGTACTTAGAAGCTCCCAGTTTAGCTCTGTTGATGAGGTTGACTGGGACACCCAGGGAAAGGGGCTGAAAAAACAAAAAGAGCAGACACTCCCCTCTTCCCCAATTTCCTGCATAAACAGGAACCAGCAGTAGTATGTGTAAAGATCTCCTGTTGTCAGAATGCACAGAACTTCAACTTCAAAATGTTTTTATTAACTAAAGACAACACACCCATTTCACTGTAATACCTTGTCCCTAGTGTTAGAATATATGAACGGCAACAAATATAAACAACAACAACTAGAAGAAACCATTATGATATATTCATTACATCTCCTTTCTTAAAAAATAAAATTAAATTTACTTCAAGAACTTTTTATTAACTGAAGACAACACACCCATTTCACTGTAATACCTCATGCTTGTCCCTAGTGTTAGAATATATGAACTGCAACAAATATAAACAACAACTGGAAGAAACCATTATGATATTAATTAAAGTATGTAAACGCATGTATACATCTGACACTGGGGGGCTTGGTTAGGAGTTTGAAAATCATCAAAATGTTATTAAATAATAACAACAAAAAAATACATTTTTACAAAAACACTTTCAGCTATATAAATGGATAATCTACAAAACATTTATGCAAAGAAAAATCTAGTGTACAATGTGCCTTTAAGGTTTTTCTGCACTTTGGTTGTAATTTTGTAACCTTATCTCCTAAATAAGTGATGGTTAACTTGCTATCACTGATTCAGCCTTGATGGCCACAAATCAATACATAAGGATCCTAAAGGGCCACATATAAATGTATGACTATTAAACTCACAAATGATAATATATTTCCTTGGATGACCACTCACCAGAATTCCCCAAAGTTCTTTAAAATAAAAAAATAAATGAAGCTAAACTAAAAAAAAATTTCTCCTGGGGCCACAAAAACTATGAAACACATTCTTAGTTCTACTTTTTCTCAGGGGACACAAAAACTAGTGCATAAGGCTGCATGTGATCTATGGCCGCCTGTTAGTCATCCCCGGTCTTCTATTAATGAAGATAAATAAACATTCCTCATTAAAATACAATATAAAGTAGTAGAATAATAATATTAACTAGGCAAACAATTTCCAACGTAAATATTTTCACCCTTATTTTAAGATTTCTATAAATGATGATATTTTGTACCCTTATTATCCATAGAAGCCAAGAAAGTATAACCTAGTGAACTCTACTGAGATTTTGCCGGTGAGACAACCAACTGCAGTTCTCGCTGTGTGACTCCTGAGTCATTGATTTAATTCCAACATAGCCAGCTCAGCCTTTCATCTTTCTTTGGTCGATAAATTGAGTATCGTTAGGTTGAGTAATAGCAGTTATTACTTATCAGCTGCTCATTATCAGTTAATAGCTAAGGGTAGTATGCTAAGTGCTCTGAGACCCCTTGGGTGAAGAGAAAAGCAATCTATTTATAATACAATTATTATTAGTAGAGTTATGAGATGGAACCTGTCCAAACTGCACCAGTGGAAGCTATAACAGGACAAAACAGTTTGTTTGGATTGAGAGAGAGGTAGGATAAGTGCACAGAATCACAGCCACTTAAAGGGACAGTAAGCACATTAAGATTGGTATATAAAAGTTATACATAATGAAACAATGTTGCAATATAGTGTTATTATTTATTTTGGCCCCCTTTCATGTAATTAAGATCTAGAAATTGAGTAATTTTAAATTTTCAGAAATGCACTCTGCTGACTTCTTAAGGCACAACTGCTACATATCTGCCCCAAACAACTGCAAAACTATCTATTTTATACTAATTTTATGAGAGGGGTTAGCCTTATTTTCTGTATACTTATGACTAGATTGGCTCCTTCAAATAAGACAAATGGTTGGTGGATGTTGGCTACACCCATAAACTACATATTAACCCTTAAACCCATATTAACACCCATAAACTACATATTAACCCCTAAACCGAGGCCCCCCCACATCGCAAACGCTATAATAAAATTATTTAACCCCTAATCTGCCGACCGGAAACCGCCGCCACCTACATTATACCTATGAACCCCTAATCTGTTGCCCCTAACATCGCCGACACCTACATTATATTTATTAACCCCAAAATTGCCCCCCAACGTCGCCGCCACCTGCCTACACTTATTAACCCCTAATCTGCCGACTGGACATCGCCGCCACTTTAATAAATGTATTAACCCCTAAACCGCCGCACTCCCGCCTCGCAAACACTATAGTAAATTTTATTAACCCCTAATCTGCCCCCCCAACATCACCGCCACCTACCTACAATTATTAACCCCTAATCTCCCGCACCCAACATCGCCGCTACTATAATAAAGTTATTAACCCCTAAACCTAAGTCTAACCCTAACACCCCCCTAAGTTAAATATAATTTAAATAAATCTAAATAAAATTACTATAATTAAATAAATTAATCCTATTTAAAACTAAATACTTACCTGTAAAATAAACCCTAATATAGCTACAATATAACTAATAGTTACATTGTAGATATTTTAGGATTTATATTTATTTTACAGGCAACTTTGTATTTATTTTAACTAGGTACAATAGCTATTAAATAGTTAAGAACTATTTAATAGCTACCTAGTTAAAATAATTACAAAATTACCTGTAAAATAAATCCTAACCTAAGTTACAAATACACCTAACACTACACTATCAATAAATTAATTAAATAAATTAAATACAATTATCTAATATAAAATACAATTAAATAAACTAAACTATATTACAAAAACAAACACTAAATTACAAAAAATAAAAAAATATTACAAGAATTTTAATCTAATTACACCTAATCTAAGCCCCCTAATAAAATAAAAAGCCCCCCAAAATAATAAAATTCCCTATCCTACACTAAATTACAAAGTAATAAGCGCCTTTTACCAGCCCTTAAAAGGGCTTTTTGCGGAGCATTGCCCCAAAGTAATCAGCTCTTTTACCTGTAAAAAAAACAAATACAATACCCCCCCCAACATTACAACCCACCACCCACACACCCCTACTCTAAAACCCACCCGATCCCCCCTTAAAAAAAACCAACACTACCCCATTGAAGATCACCCTACCTTGAGCCGTGTTCACCCAGCCGGGCACCGATGGGCCAGAAGAGGACAGCTGGACCGGCAGAAGTCTTCATCCGATCGGGGCAGAAAAGGTCCTCCATCCAGCAGAAGTCTTCATCCAAGCAGCATCTTCTATCTTCAATCAATCCGAGCGGAGCGGGTCCATCTTCTATACAGCCGACGCGGAGCCATCCTCTTCTTCCGATGTCCTAATGAAGAATGACGGTTCCTTTAAATGACGTCATCCAAGATGGCGTTCCTCGAATTCTAAAGGGACCACACAATGCAGTAGAATTGCATAATTAACAAGTGCATAATAAAAGGACAATGATTTAACACCTACTCTGAATTTCAAATAAGTAGATTTTTTTTCTGACAAATTTATTTTTCCTACCATTTTCCGGCCCCCTGTAACAGACATCAGCCAATCAGAGATTAGTATATATATATATATACCCTGTGACAACTTCAAAATTTACTTCTAATATCAAATTTACTTATAGAAGTAAATAGGAAAGTAGTTTGTAATTGCACACTCTATAATGAAAGCTTAATTTTTACTTTACTGTTCCTTTAATAGGGGTTTTAATTGTAGTTTGTCTACACAGCCATTCAGTAAAACAGAGAGTGTTTTTGTTCTGTGGGTATGACCTTTACATTGAACCATCCATTTAATTAAACGGACAGTCAACAGTCAACACCAGAATTTTTGTTGTTTAAAAAGATAGATAATCCGTTTATTACCCATTCCCCAGTTTTGCAAAACCAGCTCTGTTATATTAATACACTTTTTATTTCTGTGACTAACTTGTATCTAAGCATCTTCTGACCGCCCCTAATCACATGACTTTTAGTTATTATCTATTGACTTGCATTTTAGCCAATTAGTGCAGTGTCTGCCACTAGCCACGGGCGTGATCACAATGTTATCTATATGGCCTACATGAGCTTGCTCTCCCCTGCTGTGAAAAGTAAATAAAATAGAGGCGGCCTTCAAGGGCATAGAAATTATCATATGTGCCTAGCTAGGTTTGCTTTCAACTAAGAATACCAAGAGAACAAAAGCAAAATTGTTGATAAAAGTAAATTGGAAAGTTTTTTAAAATTACATGCCCTATTTGAAAAATGAAAGTTTTTTTTGGACTTGACTGTCCCTTTAAATGGAACCATCTTATTTGCTCCAAGAAAAGGCTACAATAAATTCTAAAACAAAAAACAATATGGATTAAAGGGACATTAAACACTTTAAGATGATGATATAAAATGATGAGCTTTATAAATAAAAATACTTTGGCAATAAACTTTCATTATTTATTTTGTCCCCTTTTCCTGTAATTCCAATCTGAAATTGTAAGCATTTTAGTTAGAAATGGAAGTACAGAGCACTGTTATATACCACAAAGCCATTGGGTGCACACTCTAGTGACTAATTTACAGCTGTCCCTAATTGGGCACAGCAGAGAAGGTAACCTAAGTTACAACATGGCAGCTCCCATTGTTTTATAGACACTAAAACTTAACACTAATTTTGTAAATATTTAAAGGGACAGTCAACACTCAAAAGAAACTTGCTGGAATAAATTACTAACAACATGATTATTGCAAACATCCTTATTCACATCCTCTAGTCCAGACTGAATCGCTTTCGTAAAAAAAAAAAAAACTGCCGTTCTGAGACGTTTGGGAAAAAAATGGCTCCATAACTCCTCCTCTAATCGTCTTCTTCCCCAGGGCTAGTTTCAAATTCTCTGGTGCCCGCCAAAGATTATAACAAGCGACGCATGTGCATAGTTTCCGGTTTTTTTTCCGTTGCAGGAAGAGGCGGGGATGTATTTTCGTGTTGCACCAGTCCCACTGCTAATCCAGAAGTTGTACGCTGCTCATTTTCCTTTGTGCGGCTTTGGTCTTTGATTTGGATATCAGTTCATACTTGGATACTTAGGTAAGTAAAAAAAAACATACGAATTATGCATGCGCAATTGGGCGTGAACGCTCAGGAGTCGTCGTGGCCGACACTCATGTGATTTGCAGTTAGAATCAGCTTGAGAGTGACGTAAACATAGGAGGAGTTTGGGATCCATTTTTTGCTTAGAACGGCAACCCAACCGGGCCGAAGTCCTCAACAAAGCCAGGCGAAGTGGTCCTCCAGACAGGCTTTTTTGCAGGTGTTAGGTTTTTTTCAGACGGCTCTCCCCCATTGATTCCTATGGGGAAATCGTGCACAAGCACGTTTTGCCAGCTCACCGTAAGCAGTGCTGGTATTGAGGTGAGATGTGGAGCAAAATTTTGCTCTCCGCTCACTTTTCTGCGGCTAACGCCGGGTTTGTAAAAGCCCGTAATACCAGCGTTGTCTGTAGGTGAGCGGTGAGCATAAACTGTATGGAGATCTAATAGAAGTGCGCATCTTGTTCAAGATTTTTGTGACTCATAACTGTGCATCAGATATCTACCCTACTTGTGCGGCATTTTAAACCTGTTGGATGCAGTATAGGCTTTACGCCTGTACTTTTATTTGCTTGCAAAGTGCTGGTCTAATTAGCTATATGACCTTTGTTGTTACAGGGTGGATAGCACTTTTTCTTACAGAAGTATTATATATTCAACTTCAAGGCATCTGTGACTAATAATTGCATTTCAGAAATCTACCACAATATTGATCCTCTGGACACTCATTGGATGCAGCATATGTTGTCTACTTATAATTTATATGTCTGTAAAATGCTGGTTTAATTAACCTTTGTTTTCACAGGGTAGATAGTACTTCTCCACAGAGGGGCTATATAGTTAATTTCAGGGCTTCTGTGACTCATAACTGCACCTCAGATTCATACCTTAACTGTGCCCCATTTGAAACTTTTTGGCTGCAGTACATGATATGAGTTTGTGATTTACATGACTGCAAAGTACAGGTTTAATTAACCGTATGGTCCTTGTTTTATTATAGGGGTGGTATATCTTTACTATTGCTTTTATTTGAAGGAGTGGTGGTAATTGACTGGTGTTACGTGGCTAAACAGAATTCATATGTATCTGATGACCCCATCTTACTAGTGGTACGTTCTGGTGTGTATGGAGAAATACCTTATCCCAATTATAATGGCAAACCACAACAAAAATGCTGATTGCAGGGCCAAACTAGGATCAGACATTGGCACTAAGGCATCCTCCTTTGACTCCTTACAAGAAAGCCACGCCCTAGACCCACACCCCATTGTCAAACAAATTTCAACTATTTCTGCCCAAAATAGAGAACCTTCAGAAAGGGGTTGACACACTGGCAGAGGAGGTTAAGCGGTTCTCGACAAGGGTAATAGAGGTGGAGACAAGGATCTCTAACCTTGAGGATACGCAACATGTTAGTGTTGGTAAAATTGAATCTTTAGATAAACACTCAATAGCACTACAACAAAAAATTGATGATCTTGAAAATAGATCAAGGCGGAATAATGTTCGCCTGCTTGGATTGCCCAAATCTGTAAAGCCAGTTGACATTTTAAAATTTGTTGAGAGCACTCTCCCTTCTCTATTTAATATGCCCCCTGATACTTTGCTGAATAGTGTAGAGAGGGTGCACAGAGTAGGCCCAGAAAGACCGGCTATAGATCACAATGCGCAGGCGGGTCCTGTAATGATCAAATTCCTCCACTTTCAGCCTAAACTTGCGGTGCTCAGGGCATACAGAACAATGGGAGAGGTGACTTATGAGAACTCTAGGATCCTATTATTTCAGGATTACTCTGTAGATCTGATGAGAAGACGCAGGAAATTCTCTTCACTATGTTCTAGATTACATAGAGAGGGTAGGCAAGCTTACTTACTATACCCTGCTAAACTAAAAATAGCCACCCCTAGAGGCCCTAAATTCTTTGATTTCCCGCAGACAGCGCAAGATTTCTTGGATGCAGAAAATGGATCCAGGAGCCCCAGCCATGCCAGGGGTGGGGAGAGGGTTGATAGATTATACTGTACTAGGGACAACTATGATTCCCAATGTTTAGCTTAAATGATGGCTCTCGAAGCCAAGATAGGGATGATGCTTCATCCTAATCGGGGAACTCCCCGCAACAATGTTTGTGATATAGGTTTACTATTCTGGTTAGTGGTTTTTGTTAGGTTAGGGCAACATGTGTTTAATAAACTATCCCTGGTTGGAAATTATAATTTGCTCCTCAAATCCGATAGAGAATGGGAAATGTGGATTCAGAAATGTGAAAATTACATGATAGGAGCTAAAAGATATGTTTATAGTTCATTGTTAACCTGTTTCTTTTCCAGACTCAATTGCTTGGGGGGGGGGGGACCCTCTACATGAGAGGGGGAATACTCCTCACTGGTAACTGGCTGGGTTGTTACTTATATTTATATTTGGGTATATTGTTTGGGTGGTGGGACTGGATTTGGATTAGGATTAAGATTAAGAATCTTTGGGCTACAAAGGATATCCGAGCCCCTGAAGGGTGTTGTAAAGAACAAATTATGCTTTGATGTGGATCCACTGGGAGTGAAAACAGCTGTTGATATCTGTATGACAATATTATTTACTGATGTTATTCTCTTGCAGACAATGTTGTTCAGATGTTCTTGAAAGCAGTGGTCCGGCACTGAGGGGGGTAAGAGTCTCCTTCCCCCTCCCCCCTTTTTTTCTCTCCCCCCCCCCTCTGCACTTCCCTTGTTAGTACACACACTGAGTATCTTAACAGTCATCCAAATTTAGTATTTACTCTTGGAATGTAGGGGGAATACATTCCCCTATTAAGAGGAAAATTATTCTCACACAGCTAAGAAAGAAAGGCACGGATATTGCGTTCTTGCAGGAGACGCATCTAACTGACCTGGAACACACTAAGCTTAAGAGGGACTGGGTTGGAAGGGTTGAGTTTGCCTCTTAGAAAACTGCCAGTAAAGGGGTAGCTATTTTAATTGGGAAAAAAATAGACATTGAAGATGTGACAGTAGTGACTGACCCAGAGGGACGTTATGTTATAGTTCAGGCCAAAATTGCTGGCAAAATATACACAATGTGTAATATCTACACTCCTAATAAAAGAGACAAGATTGGAGTCTTGACCCCATTCCTGGATACTCCTCTTATAATCAGGGGTGATTTCAATCTCACTCCCAATCCTCGGTGCGACAGGCTCAGGGACCCCAGTAGACAGACTAGTGGGTCGCAACCTAAGGTTAACAACAAATTTGAATTAGAAGTTTTTCAATCACTGACAGCATCTCTGGATGTGATTGACATATGGTGCAAGCTTAACCCAGATAGCAAAGATTTTACATGTATCTCCCGGGCCTCACCCACCATGTCTCGTATTGACTTATTTATGACTTCTACCTCCCTAATCCCTCAAATTGTAGACGTTAAAATTGGGGAAGTGATGGTCTCTGATCATGCGCCCATAGGGCTCTTTTTGGACACTCTACCATGTCCAAACAACCGCAGAAATCTTAGATTCCCACAATATCTGCTTACCTCTCAGGAGTTTCAGCAGTATATGGAGGGGTGCTGGGATGATTTCCGAGCCAATAATGCACAACATTTGTCGGCTCCAGAGCTCTTTTGGCAAACGTCAAAGGTAGTTTTAACGGGGGATATTTTGGCTTTTTTGTCTCGCAGGAAAAAGATGCATACGGAAAGGCTTGAGAGGATAAGAGATTAGTTAGCTGCCGCTTATAGCGCGTATAGGAATACACCCACATGGCTACATCATCAGAAATATATTAGTATCAAAAAGGAGCATGACGCATTGCTGGCATACCAAGCCTCCCAAACCCTATTGAGAAATAGAGGCAGGTACTATAGATATGGAGATAAGTCGGGTATATTACTGGCTTCTTTGGTCAATTTAAAGTCTTCTACACGTTTTATCGCTGCTCTTAAAGACAGGGATATGCTGGTTAAAGACCCCAAACGGATTGCTGAGGCATTTGCCTCTTACTATTCTAGGCTATATGCCAGTAATCAATATAGCTCGGGGGAGACTATGCGTGACTTTTGGAACACCATTGAACTACAACAGGTGTCGGATGAGCAATTAGACAAGCTTAATGCGCCTATTACCAGGGAAGAGGTAGATAAGACGATGATGTCTCTAAGCCTAGGCAAGGCAGCAGGTCCGGATGGGCTGCCTATAGAATTTTATAGACTACTAAAAACAAGGGTGGTCCCGGTGCTCACTGATCTTTACTCGGGTTACTTTTCGGATGCGGACAGACCTGCCAAGACCTTCACAGCTGCATATATCACTCTCATCCCTAAAGCGGGTAAGGATACTCTTCTCCCTGATTCTTATAGGCCGATTTCACTACTGAACTCAGACTACAAGAAACTGACGAAATTGTTAGCGGAAAGTCTTAAATTTATCTTACTGGATTTGATTCATGAAGACCAGACGGGATTCATGCTGGCGAGATCTTCTGTGGTGAATGTACGTAGAGTGCTGCAGATTCTTCAGTACTTCTGGACTAAGAAACAGTCTGAGGTGGGGGGTAAGCTTCTGGAGGCCTTCCTGTTGTCCTTGGATGCAGAGAAGGCCTTCGATAGGGTTGAATGGCGGCACCTCTTTCACACCTTAACTAGGTTTAACTTCTCGGGTCCCTTTGTCTCATTTATTGAAAATCTTTATTCTTCTCCCATTGCTAATATATGTGTAAATAACTTGTTTCCTCGGATGTCACGTTGTAAAGGGGAATGAGACAGGGGTGCTCTCTGTCCCCCTTACTATTTAACCTGGCACTGGAGCCTTTGGCAGTTAAGTTGCGTCAGGTGTTCCCGGGTATTGATGTCACGGGAAGCTCCCAGCATTGTATGCTGCTTCGTGCAGGACCCTAAGACCCATATACCAACTATCGTACAGACTTTACAAGACTTCGGATCTTTTTCGGATTAAAAGGCCAATATGCAAAAATCAGAGATTCTATGGCTGCATAAAACTAGGGAGACGGATCATGAGTACACGTTCACAATAGCAAATCAGGTAATCACTTACTTGGGCATTCAGATACACATGAACCCCAATAAACTATTTTCGGCCAACTTGGTGCCTCTGTGCGTTAAGCTGTGTGGCCAGATGAGGAGCTGGAAGTCTCTTCCTATATCACTGGCATGTAGGGTTAGTCTCCTCAAGATGGTGATTTTACCCCGCCTTTTGTATCCTATGCTTATGCTACCTCTATTGCTTACTAAAAGTGATGTGAAGTCTTTAAACTCTGTGTTGAGATAGTTCATTTGGCGAGGAGGTAAACCTTGTATCTCGATGGATAAACTGAACATGACTTATCTTAATGGCGGATTGTCCCTACCGGACTTCAGACTCTATAATTGGGCAGCCTTGATTTGTTTGGTACTTGACTGGCAAGTGAGCATGGGACACTTTCATAGACATGACTTAGAACGGACAGCTTTGGGAGGCATCTTGTTAGCGTACTTGCCGCATATGCCAAAGTCAAGCTCAGCTAAATTACTAGGAGGGAATCCTTTATATCAGAACCCTATGAAGGCTTGGCACCAAGCTCATAGATTCTTAAATAAACTGAATCTTGGTTCTACTTTTCTTCCACTCAGTGGTAATCCGGACTTCCCGGCGGGTATGGATATGAAACCTTTTCAGCAGTGGGAAAAACTTGGCTTGAAGAGTGCTGGCTTGCTGGTAGAACCACTGATGAAAACTTTAAAGCCTTTCTCTGTATTGCAAAAAGTATATAATCTTCCCAATAGTCACCTTTATGCATACCTGCAGGTTTGCCATTATGTGGATGCATTGGTCAGAGATGGTCCAGATTTTTGGGAGGGTTCACCATTTCGACTCACCCAGACCCTATTTAAAATGGGAAGATTTTCTTTGTCAGAAATATACCAAACTCTCCTGCAACAGCGGTTACGGCGAATCCAACCGACCTTCTTTATAGGATGGCAAAGGGAAGGACTTCGAGGGACTGGAAAAAGTTAAGAGAGCCACTCTGTCAGCTAATCTGAGAGAAACGCAAATCAGGTTTTTACATAGGGCCTACCTGACCCCCAAGTGTCTGGCCAAATGGGTCCCCGACTGGAATAATAAATGTTCTAAGTGTTCTGCAGAGTCCCCTGGCTTGTTGCATTGTATATGGGACTGTCCTTTGGTTAGACAGTTTTGGAGTAAATTACAGTAATGGGTTAATAAAAAGATGACTATTCCGATTGATTTCACACCCAAGACTATACTACTTTTGAGTTGGGACAAACAGTACAGACAATTTGACTCAGAATTGACTCTAGTCATACTACTGGCAAGGAAAAGTATACTTAAACACTAGACAGACACTACTAGCCCTACCGTGGCCTATTTTCGAAATATGCTGAAAACTCAATTATTTGTTGAACAAAATGACGTTAGAGTAGATGTAGGTAACAGACTAAAGGTATTCCTGCGAAAATGGCGTAGGCTAATTTTAACATCTGAATTAGAAATCCAAAGGCAGGTACTCTCACCATTTCGCAACATCAACATATTTTTAGAGGACTCCCTATGGGGAGAATGGAGTCATATAGTGTTTCAGTAGCCTCGCCTTCCCACCCCCCCCATCCCCCTCCTTTTTTTTTTTTTTTTTTCTTCTTTCCCCCCTTTTTTGCTGGATCATCGAGATATTCGGGAGCAACCAATAAACTGAAAATATGGTCGCATAATCCAATGGTTAAATTAGTTAGATAAATTAGTTATAAGGTTAGATTTGTTGTTGAGTTAAGTCTAGGACAGTTAAGAGAGAGACTATTGTCTCTCCATAAAATATAAAATATGAGAGTTAGATACATGTGGGACTGTTGATAACTTATGAAACAACACATTGTAAATTACCGATATGATGCAAGTAACTGGAATGATGGAAATGGTGATCTCTAAAAGTACTACTTCTAATTTGAGATATATCTTGTATAAAGAGACGGAGAACTGTGATGTATTATTGATATGGTTGTATATATCCACATGTCTTCTCTCAATAAAAAGAATTAAAAAAAAACCAATGTATTTAGTGTTTAAGGTCCCTTTAACCATTGTTTAAATTATGTTTCCACACTTGTTGCAATTGTAATTATAGTTTTTCTGCTTTGCAAACGGTTCTCATTCCATGCGTGACAAATGTGGATTGCAGGAATGGCCACTAGCAAATATGTAAAAAAATATGGAGGAAGAGATTCTCAATAAACATAGGACGTGATTTTGCATTTTTAGAAAGGCCCCTTGGAAACCTCAGTGCCAATGTTATAAATATAATGTTAAAATCACGTGCACGCTTCTGAGTCTACCTCAGTATGCTCTCGTGGAAAGGAGCTAAGTCTCAACAAAGGGTGCAAATAGTAATAGGTGAATTTGATAATCTAAGTAATTATATTTTTTTAAATTAAAGTATTGGATGCCTATCTAAATTATATTAAATTAAATAACAATTGGTTAATTAACTTTTCATATGAAAGATCTCATTCAGATGGGAAGAAGCGACAATGTTGTTTTTTTACTTGCTTAAAGGGACACAAGTCAAAATTAAGCTTTCATGATTGAGAAAGAGCATGCAATTTATAAAAAAAAAGCTTTCCAATTTACTTCTATTATGATATTGTGCACAGTTTTTTATATGCACACTTTCTGAGGCACGAGCTGCTACTGAGCATGTGCAAGAGTTCATTATGTATACATATATGGATCTGTGATTGGCTGATGGCTGTCATATTATACAGGGCCAGGGTAGGGAAATGGCAGAAAATTTGAAAATTTTCAGAAAAAAAATCTACTGCTCATTTCAAATTCAGAATAAATTATACTGCATTGTTTATTTTACTATGCATTTGCTCATTATGTATTCCTACTGTATTTAATAGTCAGTTTGAAACGTAATCTCTGTGCTTCCACTCAAATAAATATTAACCTTTTTATAAATGAAGAACTCCTGGGTAAGGTGGTACTTTGTGCTTTTTGAAATATATACTAGATTAGGGACTCCCTTATAGATAATCCCTTTATTATCCATTCCCCAGTTTTGCATAACCAACAGTGTGATATTAGTACACTTTTTACCTATGTGATTACCTTCTAGCTAAGCCTCTGCAGACTGCCCCTTATTTCAGTTCTTTTGACAGACTTGCATTTTAGCCAATCAGTGCTGACTCCTAAATAACTCCACAGGAGTAAGCACAATGTTATATATATGACAAACATGTATTATCAGTCTAACCGTAAAAAAAACAACTGTCAAAATGCACTGAGATAAGATAAGGTTTTCAATGGTTTATAAATCAGTTTGAGTCTACCTAGGTTTAGCTTTCAAAAAAGAATACCAAGAGAACAAAGCAAATTTGATGATAAAAGTAAATTGGAAAGTTTTTTTAAAATTGCATGCCCTATCTGAATAATTTTGACTAGACTGTCCCTTTAATAACCAGTTCTGATAGTTCTGTTTGGTTAAATATTTTTCATTACAAATGAATATCTGACCACTCATGAAAATGTTAGACTTGCTAAAACAAGTGTGCAGCAGAAGCCTTTTCTACTAAAATTACATTATCAGCAAATGGAAAAACCCCACAATGAAATGAATAGAATGAATATTGCACAAACTAGTTTCCTCAGGCTCACACAAAGTGCACATTTTATGCTTACCTATTACTTTTTTATTTTAAAAGCTGCTTGGCAAAAAAAAATAATAATACGTGGGCTGCAGTAAGGAAAAAGTTACCATGGAAACAACCACAGTATGGATCGATGTGTCCTGGTTTTAATCACTTTGATAGCAGAAGGTAATGAAACTCAGTCACCTGCTTCAGGAACCTCCATCTATAGAATGAGCCATTACAAAGTGTACACCAGCTACTGAATTTATAGAAGAGATTCCCTCTAACAATCCGGGGCACTTGGCAGTTGTTTTATTTTATAAATCATGTTATAGAAAGAAATGAGCATTCTCTTATGTCAGCTGTTGAAATACAGAGCAAATGTTCTCATAACTTAGAGCCATATTTTCTTCTACTTTGTAACAAGAAACAAATTAGAGAAAATGAATGGATTTTGTGTAATGGGATTTACTAGCTGATGTCCTGTTTGTGGCTAGAGTCACATATGACAAATCTGTTCTCTTTTTCTCAGGAGAGCTGCATAAAGGTAGATGCTGACAGTTACGGCAGCAAGCACATTGGGAATTTGTGTTGTTGACTAAAATTTGGATAATCAGACTAATTGAACAGTCACATTGAAGTCAGACAATCAAAACTCCTGAGAGAAAGTCAGTTTGGATAATCAGACTAATTAAACAGTCTCATAAAAGTCAGGCAATCAGAACTCCTGAGAGATAGCCAGACGTGGTGAATTATCAAAATCACTTCAGACTTGATTTAGTCTGCTATACTTAGTTTAATACATTCATTTTAGTTTAACTACTGATTTAAAAGGACATTCAAGTAACTTTTATATAGAGCACTCAAAAGCTGCAATGCAAAAAAACAAAAACAAAAAAGAAAACCTGTATACATAGTAAATGTTTTGAAAGCTTAAAGGGATATGAAACCCATTTGCGGATTCAGATAGAGCATGTCATTTTAAGCAACTTTCCAATTTACTGCTATTATAACATTTTCTTCATTCTCTTGGTATCTTTATTTGAAAAGCAGTAAAATGTGCACTGCTTTGCATTCCAGGGACATACACTTTAAAAAAACAACAACAAAAAATACTTTGTGAATATGTTTAACTTATTTCCTTTCCTGTGTCCAATCAGTGATTTATTTATAGAGATCCTGCACAGATCAAGCAGATAATGAGTAGAATATTGCATGGTTAGTGAACTCCAACCTCTTTGAGTGGAAAATTGATAATTTGAGGCATGTTTATTTTGCACTTGGCCTCAGGCAAACACATGATCAGATATTATTGGTTAAAATGTTTAACTAAACCATTTTTTTGATGCACCCGATATGTATAAAAGACATCCTATACTTTTAAAGGGAAGCATTAGTAGCATGCTCATTGTTGTACTAGTATTACAAGTCATTGGTTAAAGGGACACTAAAGTCAAAATTAAACTTTCATGATTCAGATAGAGCACACAGTTTTAAGAAACTTTTCAATTTACTTCTATTATCAAATTTTGCTCAATCTTTTTATATACACACTTTATGAGGCACCAGCCCCAGTCTTTATTCGTTCTCCACTTAACGTAACCCATGGGGGTCCAGCACACAAATGAAAGCACAGTGTACTCAAGCTGAAATGTATCGGTCAAATACCGTAATTTCTTTTTTGAGAGAGGGAATTTTACCCTATTAAGGGGGACTTTGAGACTGTGCATTATACAATACTTATTGTGTTTATATATAAATACACACACATATATATATATACAGTATCTCACAATAGTGAGTACACCCCTCACATTTTTGTAAATATTTTATTATATATTTTCATGTGACAACACTGAGGAAATGACACTTTGCTACAATGTAAAGTAGTGAGTGTACAGCCTGTATAACAGTTCAAATTTGCTGTCCCCTCAAAATAACTCAACACACAGCCATTAATGTCTAAACCGTTGGCAACAATAGTGACTACACCCCTAAGTGGAAATGTCCAAATTGGGCCCAATTAGCCATTTTCCCTCACAGTGTCATGTGACTCGTTAGTGTTACAAGGTCTCAGGTGTGAATGGGGAGCAGGTGTGTTAAATTTGATGTTATCACTCTCACACTTTCTCATACTGGTCACTGAAAGTTCAACATGGCACCTCATGGCAAAGAACTCTCTGAGGATCTAAAAAAAAGAATTGTTCTACATAAAGATGACCTAGGCTATAAGAAGATTGCCAAGTCCCTGAAACTGAGCTGCAGCACAGTGGGCAAGACCATACAGTGGTTTCACAGGACAGGTTTCACTTAGAATAGGCCTCGCCATGGTCAACCAAAGAAGTTGGGTGCACATGCTCAGTGTCATATCCAGAGGTTGTCTTTGGGAAATAGACGTATGAGTGCTGCTAGCCTTGCTGCAGAGGTTGAAGGGGTGGGGGGGGTCAGCCGGTCAGTGCTCAGACCATACGCCGCACAATTCATCAAATTGATCTGCATGGCTGTCATCCCAGAAGGAAGCCTCTTCTAAAGATGATGCACAAGAAAGCCCGCAAACATTTTGCTGAAGACAAGCAGACTAAGGACATGGATTACTGGAACCATGTCCTGTGGACTGATGAGACCAAAATACACTTATTTAGTTCAGATGGTGTCAGCCGTGTGTGGCGGCAACCAGGTGAGGAGAACAAAGACAAGTGTGTCTTGCCTACAGTCAAGCATGTTGATGGGAGTGTCATGGTCTGGGCCTGCATGAGTGCTGCCGGCACTGGGGAGATAAAGTTAATTGAGGGAACCATAAATGCCAACATGTACTGTGACATACTGAAGCAGAGCATGATCCCCTCCCTTCGGAGACTGGGCCGCAGGGCAGTATTCCAACATGATAACGACCCCAAACACACCTCCAAGATGACAACTGCCTTGCTAAAGAAGCTGAGGGTGAAGGTGATGGACTGGCCAAGCATGTCTCCAGACCTAAACCCTACTGAGCATCTGTGGGGCATCCTCAAATGGAAGGTGGGGGAGTGCAAGGTCTCTGACATCCACAAGCTCTGGGATGGAGGAGTGGTAGAGGACTCCAGTGGCAACTTGTGAAGCTCTGGTGAACTCCATGCCCAAGATGGTTAAGGCAGTGCTGGAAAATAATGGTGGCCACACTAAATATTGACACTTTGGCCCCAATTTGGACATTTCCACTTAGGGGTGTATTCACTTTTGTTGCCAACGGTTTAGACATTAATGGCTGTGTGTTGAGTTATTTTGAGGGGACAGCAAATTTTCACTGTTATACAGACTGTACACTCACTACTTTACATTGTAGCAAAGTGTCATTTCTTCAGTGTTGTCACATGAAAAGATATAATAAAATATTTACAAAAATGTGAGGGGTATACTCACTTTTGTGAGATACTGTATATAATTATATATATGTATAGATATATGCTGATATATATAGGAAAATCTATTTAAAAATACATAGAACATAATCCCCTATGGGAAGAACATTGGAATGTGAAATATATACAATAAATACACAGTTAAATATGAATATTGCATAAATATGATTATTCATGTTTTCAGCTACTTGACCGCAAAGGGCTCCAATGCACTTATACTTATGTCTATATATGTATAAATATGTATTTATGTTTTTATATGTGTATATATGTCTGTAAATACATACCCATACATATTTAGATGTATATGTATGTATCTCTATGTTAAAGCCATTTGCAGTCAATTTCTCATATCTTTGGGCCCTTTTAACTTTTTTTATGCAATATTTTTTAAAATTATTTTTATTAAACAGTGTTATTATGAGTGTAACTGTACTTTTAAATTTAATTTTGATGTGTTTTGGTCAACTTTTTAGTCAAGCGTAACAGTTAACTATAGTTCTGAAGTTGAAAATGTTCAATTTCAACCTGTAATATGCGCACTACTTCCGAAGCGTGCAAAGAGCTGCGATAAACCTCTTTTCGATTGCATGCAACAGTTAACGCACCATTCGTAATCTCCCAATGTGTGCTTTGGGGATTTCTGGTTAGTGAGCAAATAAAGAGGAGCAGCAGAACGAGGGTACCCTGCAAAATTACCTAAACCTGGTCCTTTGGCACTAGAAATGTTTAGTCTCAAGGGAGATCCAGCACCAAAGCAGAACAAGTGTGCACGCCAAAAGGTTACTGCATACCTTATAAAATATCAGCACCATGAAGTTCAACATCAAACTTTTTTTTATTCCTTTAAACCAGGACCAGGTATAAAATATCAGTCCTGATATTTTATACCTGCTCCTGGTTTAAAGGAATCAAAAAAGTTTGCTGATCAACTTGATGGTGCTGCCTTTTCTTTGAACTAGAAATGTTTAGGAAATACAGGTACAAATTCCGAAATCTAAACTTATTCTGAAATCCAAACTTTTTCAATATTTTTTTTTTTTTTTTTTTTTTAATAAAATAATCAAAAATTAATTTTTTTCCCACCTGTAAGCCACAGTCTTCTCTGCCTGTATCTTTGGTTTGATTTTGTGATATAAAATGCATTTTTTTTTCCTACCTTAATTCCGATTGGCTGATAGAATCCTATCAGCCAATCGGAATTGAAGGGACGCCATCTTGGATGACGTCCCTTAAAGGAGCCTTCATTCGTCGGTAGTTCGGCGGGAAAGAAGGATGTTCCGCGTCGGCGGGATGAAGATTCAAGACCCGGCTTCGAAGATGACCTCGCCCGGATAGAAGACTTCTTCAGCGCCTCTTGGAAGATGACCTCGCCCGGATGGAAGATTTCTTCAGCGCCGCTTGGAGGATCACTTCATCGGATGGAAGATTTCTTCAGCGCCCCTTGGAGGATAACTTCTGCCGGTCCGGATGTCCTCTTCAGTTCCATCGCTGCTCGGCTGACTGAAGACGACTAAAGGTAGGATGATCTTCAGGGAATTAGTGTTAGGTTATTTTAAGGGGGGGTTTGGGTTAGATTAGGGGTATGTGGGTGGTGGGTTTTAATGTTGGGGGGGGGTTGTATTTTTCTTTTACAGGCAAAAGAGCTGAACTCTTTGGGGCATGCCCCCACAAAAGGCCCTTTTAAGGGCTGGTAAGGTAAAAGAGCTTTGAACTTTTTTAATGTAGAATAGGGTAGGGCATTTTTTTATTTTGGGGGGGTTTGTTATTTTATTAGGGGGCTTAGATTAGGTGTAAGTAGCTTAAAATTGTTGTAATATGTTTTTAACTTATTTTTTTATTTTTTGTAACTTAGCTTTTTTATTTTTTGTACTTTAGTTAGTTTATGTAATTGTATTTAATTGTAGTTATTTGTAGGTAGTTTATTTAATTTATTTAATGATAGTGTAGTGTTAGGTTTAATTGTAATTTATGTTAGGATTTATTTTACAGGTAATTTTGTATTTCTTTTAGCTAGGTAGTTATTAAATAGTTAATAACTATTTAATAACTATTCTAACTAGCTAAAATAAATACAAAGTTACCTGTAAAATAAATATAAATCCTAAGATAGCTACAATGTAATTATTAATTATATTGTAGCTATCTTAGGGTTTATTTTACAGGTAAGTATTTAGTTTTAAATAGGAATAATTTATTAAAGTATAGTGTAGTGTTAGGTGTAATTGTAACTTAGGTTAGTTTTTATTTCACAGGTAAATTTCTCTTTATTTTAGCTAGGTAAGCTATTAAATAGTTAATAACTATTTAATAGCTATTGTACCTAGTTAAAACAAATTGAAAGGTACCTGTAAAATAAAAATAAATCCTAAGATAGCTAGAATATAATTATTATTTATATTGTATCTATATTAGGGTTTATTTGAAAGGTAAGTATTTAGTTTTAAATAGGATTCATTTAGTTCATAATAGAAATATGATTTAGATTTATTTAATTAATATTTAAGTTAGGGGGTGTTAGGGTTAGTGTTAGACTTAGGTTTAGGGGTTAATAATTTTATTACAGTGGCGGCGGTGTAGTGGGGGGCAGGATAGGGGTTAATAAATTTATTATAGGTGGCGACGGTGTAGAAGGGGGCAGGATAGGGGTTAATAAATTTATTATAGGTGGCGACGGTGTAGGGGGGCAGGATAGGGGTTAATACATTTAATATAGGTTGCGGGGGTCCGGGAGCGGCGGTTTAGGGGTTAAACTATTTATTTAGTTGCGGCGAGGTGCGGGATCGGCAGGATAGGGGTTAATAAATTTATTATAGAGGGCGGCGGTATAGGGGGGGCAGGATAGGGGTTACTAGGTATAATGTAGTTGGCCGTGGGCTCCGGGAGCGGCGGTTTAGGGGTTAATATGTATAGAGTAGCTTGCGGTGGGCTCCGGGAGCGGCGGTTTAGGGGTTAACATATTTATTATAGTGTCGGTAGGCTCAAGGAGCGGCGGTTTAGGGGGTAATAACTTTATTTAGTTGCGGCGGTGTAGGGGGGACAGATTAGTGGTGTTTAGACTCAGGGTACATGTTAGGGTGTTAGGTGCAGACAGCTCCCATAGGAATGAATGGGATGTCTGTCAGCAGCGAACTTGTACTTTCGCTATGGTCAGACTCCCATTGATTCCTATGGGATCCGCCGCCTCCAGGCTGGCGGTTTGAAAACCAGGTATGCTGGGCCGTAAAAGTGCCGAGCGTACCTGCTAGTTTTTTGATAACTAGCAAAAGTAGTGAGATTGTGCCGTACTTGTGTGCGGAACATCTGGAGTGACGTAAGAATCGATCTGTGTCGGACGGAGTCCGGCGGATCGAAGTTTACGTCACAAAATTCTACTTTTGCCGGTCTGTAGCCTTTGATAACTAAGGCGAATCAGCCTCGCCACAAATACGCTGCGGAATTCCAGCGTATTTGAGGTTGACGGCTTGATAACTACCCCCCTATGAGTACATTCTAGTGACCGAAACCAGTCAGACTTTTCGGACCATAGTTACTCCCTACTTTGGAGTCTGATATTTTTAATTTTTGGAAATAAAGTTTTTTACTTTTAATGGATTTGTGTGGATTGCTATGGATTTACTCTTTTTCTTAATTCATCCTGGAGCACTGGGGCTCCGTTTCCTTCCTTGTATCCTTGCCTCCTGAACCATGAGCCGATCACAGAAATTGCTAATGCCTTTGACGTAGTGATGTCGCAAACATAAAAATTTGGGTTCGCGAACGGCGAACGTGAACTTACACAAAAGTTCGTGAACGGGCAAACCGCCATAGGCTTCAATGGACAGGTGAATTTTAAAACTTTCTGGCCACAATAGTGATGGAAAAGTTGTTTCAAGGGGACTAACACCTGGACTGTGGTATGCCGGAGGGGGATCCATGGCAAAATTCCCATGGAAAATGACATAGTTGATGCAGAGTCTGGTTTTAATCCATAAAGGGCATAAATCACCTAACATTCCTAAATTGTTTGGAATAACGTGCTTTAAAACATCAGGTATGATGTTGTATCGATCAGGTAGTGTATGGGTTACGCCCGCTTCACAGTGCACAGTGATATACCTGCCCTGACCATGCTTTGCAGACCAGGTATCAGTGGTCAGATGGACCCTTGCCCAACACTGTGTGCCAGACATGCCATTATAGCAGACTTATATGGGTTTGGCGTTGCTTTTTGGTAATTAGAAGGCTGCTAAATGCCACTGCGCACCACACATGTTTTATGCCCAGCAGTGAAGGGGTTAATTAGGGAGCATGTAGGGAGCTTGTAGAGTTAATTTTAGCTTAAGTGTAGTGTAGTAGACAACCCAAAGTATTGATCTAGGCCCATTTTGGTATATTTCATGCCATCATTTCACCGCCAAATGCGATCAAATAAAAAAAAATTGTTCACTTTTTCACAAACTTTAGGTTTCTCACAGAAATTATTTACAAACAACTTATGCAATTATGGCATAAAGGGTTGTAATTGCTTCTCTGTGATTCCCTTTGTTCAGAAATAGCAGACTTATATGGCTTTGGCGTTGCTTTTTGGTAATTAGAAGGCTGCTAAATGCCACTGCGCACCACACGTGTTTTATGCCCAGCAGTGAAGGGGTTAATTAGGGAGCATGTAGAGTAAATTTTAGCTTAAGTGTAGTGTAGTAGACAACCCAAAGTATTGATCTAGGCCCATTTTGGTATATTTCATGCCACCATTTCACCGCCAAATGCGATCAAATTAAACAAAATTGTTCACTTTTTCACAAACTTTAGGTTTCTCACAGAAATTATTTACAAACAACTTATGCAATTATGGCATAAATGGTTGTAAATGCTTCTCTGGGATCTCCTTTGTTCAGAAATAGCAGACTTATATGGCTTTGGCGTTGCTTTTTGGTAATTAGAAGGCTGCTAAATGCCACTGCGCACCACACGTGTTTTATGCCCAACAGTGAAGGGGTTAATTAGGGAGCATGTAGGCAGCTTGTAGAGTTAATTTTAGCTTAAGTGTAGTGTAGTAGACAACCCAAAGTATTGATCTAGGCCCATTTTGGTATATTTAATGCCACCATTTCACCGCCAAATGCGATCAAATAGAAAAAAATTGTTCACTTTTTCACAAACTTTAGGTTTCTCACAGAAATTATTTACAAACAACTTATGCAATTATGGCATAAATGGTTGTAAATGCTTCTCTGGGATCCCCTTTGTTCAGAAATAGCAGACTTATATGGCTTTGGCGTTGCTTTTCGGTAATTAGAAGGCTGCTAAATGCCACTGCGCACCACACGTGTTTTATGCACAGCAGTGAAGGGGTTAATTAGGGAGCATGTAGGGAGCTTGTAGAGTTAATTTTAGCTTAAGTGTAGTGTAGTAGACAACCCAAAGTATTGATCTAGGCCCATTTTGGTATATTTCATGCCACCATTTCACCGCCAAATGCGATCAAATTTAAAAAAACTTAAATTTTTTCGCAATTTTAGGTTTCTCACTGAAATTATTTACAAACAGCTTGTGCAGTTATGGCACAAATGGTTGTAAATGCTTCTCTGGGATCCCCTGTGTTCAGAAATAGCAGACATATATGACTTTGGCGTTGCTTTCTGGTAATTAGAAGGCCGCTAAATGCTGCTGCGCATCACACGTGTATTGTGGCTAGCAGTGAAGGGGTTAATTAGGTAGTTTGTAGGGAGCTTGCAGGGTTAATTTTAGCTTTAGTGTAGAGATCAGCCTCCCACCTGACACATCAGACCCCCTGATCCCTCCCAAACAGCTCCCTCCCCCCCCCCCCCCACACCCCACAATTGTCCCCGCCATCTTAAATACTGGCAGAAAGTCTGCCAGTACTAAAATAAAAGGTTTTTAAATTTTTTTAATTTTTTTTAGCATATTTACATATGCTGTGGTGTAGCATCCCCCCTTAGCCCCCAACCTCCCTGATCCCCCTCAAAACAGCTCTCTAACCCTCCCCATCTGCCTTATTGGCGGCCATCATGGGTACTGGCAGCTGTCTGCTATTATTTCACAGTCAAAAAAGTTTTTTTTTTTTTAAATGTACACTATTGTTACACCAGATATGAGTGGTGGCACTGGGCAAGTGGGCACAGTATACACTGTGAGCCTGACACAGGCAGGCAGGCAACTGCAATTAGATTACACAGGAAAAAAAAAAAAAAAAGCAGACTGATGTTCTAGCCCTAAAAAGGGCTTTTTGGGGTGCTTTCCTTACAGCAGAGATCAGATGAGTCCTTCGGGACTGTAGTGGACACTGAATACACTAGCCTAGCTATTGATTTCCCTATTAAATCAGCAGCAGCTACACTGTCCCTCCTCTCACTAAGAATGCAGCTTCCGAATGAATCTAAAATGGATGCTGTCCAGGAGGTGGGAGGGTCTGGGAGGGAGGGTCTGCTGCTGATTGGCTGGAATGTGTCTTCTGACTGTGAGGTACAGGGTCAAAGTTTACTCAATGATGAGGAATAGGGGCGGACCGAACGTTGCATATGTTCGCCGTCCGCGGCAAACGTGAACATGCTATGTTCGCCGGGAACTATTTGCCGGCGAACTATTCGCAACATCACTACAACGTCATCATGCTAGGACCTGCACTGACACTTTGCTGGATTCGGATAACGGTATCGATAGAGGGGAGGAGGCTGAAACGAAGCTGAACGGTGGTAGTGAGGAAGTTTCCCCACCGGTGAATCAGGTACAGCTGCCTTCTGATATTCCCCTGAGGGTTCGATATTCCTAACGGCTGGTGAGTCTGGGTGTTGCTGCCCTAAGTCTGGACTTTGTGTTGCATATCTATCTGTGCCGTGGTAGGAGAAATAGTAATCCCGGTCCCCAGGGTTGCAAAGTTTTTCATCAGTCAAGTACTCTATTGATTCTGCAATTCATGCTGGGGTAGGAGGGGCTACGTCCTCAGTCCTCTTAAGGTGAACTCCAGGAGGGATATTTATCAAGCCGTCAACTGCAAATACGCTTGAATTCCGCAGCGTAATTGTGGTGAGCTTGATTCCCCTTATTTATCAAAGCCTACAGACCGGCAAAAGTTGAAATTTGTGACGTAACATACGATCCGCCGGTCTCAGTCTGACACAGATAAAGCTTATGTCACTACAGATGTTCCGAATGCAAATTCGGCACTATCTGACTACTTTTGCTATTTAACAAATATCTAACAGGTACGCTCGCTACTATTCCGGCCCAGCACACCTGCTTTTCAATCCGCCGCCCTGGAGGCGGCGGATGCTATAGGAATCAATGGGAATCTGAAAGCAGCGAAAGCAGCGAAAGCTTATGTTCGCTGCTGCCCGATATCCCATTGATTCCTATGGGAGAATACAAATTATGTTTACACCTAACACCCTAACATAACCCCCAAATCTAAACACCCCTAATCTGCCGCCCCACCACCGCCGCCACCTACATTATACTTATTAACCCCTATCCCTCCGCTCCCAGAGCCCACCGCAACTCTAATAAAGGTATTAACCCCTATCCCTCCGCTCCCGGAGCCCACCGCAACTAAATAAATGTATTAACCCCTAAACCCCTGGCCTCCCACATCACTAGCACTTAATAAACCTATTAACCCCTAAACCACCAGCCCCCCACATCGCCATAAACTAAATTAACCTATTAACTCCTAAACCTAACAACCCGCTAACTTTATATTAAATATTAACTCATCCATATCTTATAATAAATTAAAACTTACCTTTAATTAAACTATATTAAACTAATAATTAATCTTCCCTAACTGTTATACTAAAATTACATTAAACTATATTAAACTAATAATTAATCTACCCTAACTGTTATACTAAACTACATTAAACTAATAATTAATCTACCCTAACTGTTATACTAAATTACATTAAACTACATTAAACTAATAATTAATCTACCCTAACTGTTATACTAAATTACATTAAACTACAAATTAAATTAACTATATTATATATTTAAACACCTAACCCTACTCAAATAATTTAAATCTACAATACAAAATTACAAAGTTACAAAAAACTAACAACTAAGTGAAAAAAAAAATAAACACTAAGTTACACAAAATAAAAAATAAATTATCAAAGATTTAAACTAATTACACCTAATCTAAGAGCCCTATGAAAATAAAAAAGACCCCCCCAAAATAAAAAAACCCTAACCTACAATAAACTACCAATGGCCCTAAAAGGGCATTTTGCGGGGCATTGCCCCAAAGAAATCAGTTTTTTTACCTGTAAATAAAAAATACAAACACCCCCCAACAGTAAAACCCACCACCCACACAACCAACCCCCCAAATAAAAACCTAACTAAAAAAACCTAAGCTCCCCATTGCCCTGAAAGTGCATTTGTATGGGCATTGCCCTTAAAAGGGCATGTAGCTCTTTTTCCAAAGCCCAAACCCTAATCTAAAATTGAAACCCACCCAATAAACCCTTAAAAAAGCCTAACACTAACCCCTGAAGATCCACTTACAGTTTCTGAAGAGCCGACATCCATCCTCAACGAAGCGGCAGAAGTCCTCATCAAAGCCGGAAGAAGTCTTCATCCAAGCGGCCGAAGTCTTCATCCAAGCCCGCAGAAGTCTTCACCCAGACGGCATCTTCTATCTTCATCCATCCGGCGCTGAGTGGCTCCATCTTCAAGACATCCGACGCGGAGCATCCTCTTTTTACTACGTCTTCTTTGGAATGAAGGTTCCTTTAAATGACGTCATCCAAGATGGCGTCCCTTAGATTCCGTTTGGCTGATAGAATTCTATCAGCCAATCGGAATTAAGGTTGAAAAATCCTATTGGCTGTTGCAATCAGCCAATAGGATTGAGCTGGCATTCTATTGGCTATTCCAATCAGCCAATAGAATGCAAGCTCAATCCTATTGGCTGGTTGCAACAGCCAATAGGATTTTTCAACCTTAATTCCGATTGGCTGATAGAATTCTATCAGCCAAACGGAATCTAAGGGACGCCATCTTGGATGACGTCATTTAAAGGAACCTTCATTCCGAAGAAGACGTCTTAAGAAGAGAATGCTCTGCGTCGGATGTCTTGAGGATGGAGCCGCTCCGCGCTGGATGGATGAAGATAGAAGATGCCGTCTGGATGAAGACTTCTGCCCGTCTGGAGGACCACTTCTGCCGGCTTCGATGAGGACTTCTCCAAGGTTCTTTGAGGATTAATGTCGGATCTTCAAAACTGTAAGTGGTTCTTCAGGGGTTAGTGTTAGTTTTTTTTTAAGGGTTTATTGGGTGGGTTTTAGTTTTAGATTAGGGTTTGGGCAGCAATAGAGCTAAATGCCCTTTTAAGGGCAATGCCCATCCAAATGCCCTTTTCTGGGCAATGGGGAGCTTAGTTTTTTTTAGTTAGGTTTTTATTTGGGGGGTTGGTTGTGTGGGTGGTGGGTTTTACTGTTGGGGGGTATTTGTATTTTTTATTTACATGTAAAAGAGCTGATTTATTTGCAGCAATGCCCAGCAAAAGGCCTTTTTAAGGGCTATTTGTAGTTTATAGTAGGTTAGGGGTTTTTTTTATTTGGGGGGGGGGCTTTATTATTTTCATAGGACTCTTAGATTAGGTGTAATTAGTTTAAATATTTGATCATTTCTTTTTTATTTTGTGTAACTTAGTGTTTTTTTTTTTTTGGTACCTTAGTTTTTAGTTTTTCGGAACTGTGTAATTTTCTATTGTAGATTTAAAATATTTGAGTAGTGTTAGTTGTTTAAATATATAATATAGTTAATTTAATTTATAGTTTAATGTGATTTTAGTATAATAGGATAGATTAATTATTAGTTTAATATAGTTTAATGTAATTTTAGTATAATAGTTAGGATAGATTAATTATTAGTTTAATATAGTTTAATGTAATTTTAGTATAACAGTTAGGGTAGGTTAATTATTAGTTTAATATAGTTTAATTTAAATCTAAAGGTAAGTTTACATTTATTATAAGATAGGGATGAGTTAATATTTAATATAAAGTTAGCGGGTTGTTAGGTTTAGGGGTTAATAGTTTAATTTAGTTTATGACGATGTGGGGGGCTGGCGGTTTAGGAGTTAATATGTTTAGTAAGTGGTAGTGATGTGGGAGGCCAGAGGTTTAGGGGTTAATACCTTTAGTTAGTTGTGGCGGGGTCCGGGAGCGGAGATTTAGGGATTAATAACTTTATTAGAGTTGCAGTGGGCTCCGGAAGTGGGGGGATAGGGGTTAATAACTTTATTTTGTTGCGGCGGGGTCCGGGAGCGTCAGGATAGGGGTTAAACAGTTTAGTATAGTGTGGGTGTTTAGTGACAGTATAAAAATAAAGCTGTAAAAAAGCCGAATAGCAGCGAGATCGATGACTGTCAGTTAACAACAGTCCGCTGCTCATCGCCCCGTACTTGGTGCGCAGCTTTTTGACAGCTTTTTTGTTAAATATGGAGAGCGTATTCAGGTCTGCGGCCGCGATGTTAGGCGATGTCAGGGGAGCGTATTGGTGCCGTCGAATGCAGCACAGTTGACGGCTTGATAAGTAGGCCTCCAGGAAATTTCACTAGCTTGTATGGCTGTGGTTTTATGCAATTTGTAGAGGTTCCAGGCTTCGTTATAATTATAAGTGCAGCGCATTTTGGCGTTTATACAAGTTATACACGCTCCTCCATTTATTTATAAGATATTGTTGTTTACACTTGGTTTCATCCCCTCTATAAACTGTTCCATTTTTACAGATGCAAATATTTCAAAATCAAAACCTTTTTCGGTCCCAAGCAGTTTGGATTAAAGGGTTTCCTACTTGTATATTATTTGTGTGTTTAATATCCATAAATTAATACATGGACAATAAGGCTTCGAAAATATTAATCTGCGCCTCCATTTGTTAGAAAATTGTCTCTCACTGGTAATAAACAAATGATCATCATTAATTTAAAGGCATGACAGCTCTCAATTTAAGCTTTTAAAGGGACATAACCCCCCCCCAAAAATTTTTTTACAACAAACTTTTTTAAACAACTTTCCAATTTAGTTCTGTTTTCAATTTAGCTTCTTTCTCTTGGTATCTTTTATTGAAGAAGCAGCAATGCACTCATGGGAGCTATCTAAACACATGTGTAAGCCTATGAAAATGGGCTTACAAATTCAACCACCAAACAGCATCTATCTCCAAGCTCCTTAGCCTATCTAGATATGTTTTTCAACAAAGGAAAAAAAGAGAATGAAGGAAATTAGATAATAGAAGTAAATTGGAAAGGTGTTTATAATGACATGCTCTATCTGAATCATAAAATAAACCTTTTTGCTTTCATGTTCCTTTAAAGGTTTTTTTTACTGCCCATCACAAGCAACAGACTTCAGAGATATATCCATCCCATTGAGTAAGAATTCACCTCCCCTTTCCCCACTTGTGTACCACTTCTATGTGGTAAAATGTCTGCAATAAAACCCTTGACTGAAGAGGGCAACAACATATGGCATCACTGCTTTTTCTGAAAACAAATTATGCTTTTGACCACTCCTTTAAAGAGCCATGAACCCCAATTTTCTTTCATGATTCAGATAGAGCTTGTCATTTTAAACAACTCTCCAGTTAACTTCTATTATCTAATTTGTTTTATTTTAGTAGTATCAGCTGTGTCAATGGATACCTAGGTAGGATCAGGAGCTGCTGATTGGTGGCTGCTCATATATTCCTCATGCTGTTACCCAACCCAATGCATTCAGCTAGGTCCCAGTAGTGCATTGTTGCTTCCTCAAGAAAGCATACCAAGAGAATAAAGCAAATTACATAAAAGAATACAATTTTAAACAACTTTCCAATTAACTTCTGTCTCTGAATCATGAAAGAACATTTTTGTGTATCGTCCCTTTAAGAGAAAGCCTGCAGTGCATACATAAGTATACTACAGTTGCTGACCCTGCTACACTGTAATCTGTATATATAGAAAAAGAACACAAACAGTTGTAGTGCGTTAAATAAGGCTATTTAAAGGGACATAAAACAGAAATTTTATTTCAGGATTTAAATAGAGCATATCGTTTTTACCAATTTACTTCTGGATTCAGTTGCTTTCTTCTGTTGGTTTTCTTTTTTTTAAGAGAATGACTAGGTAGTTAGCGTGTGTAAACTATGTGGCTGAAGCTATGCAAAAATGCTTTTGAACACTAGATGGCAGCAGTGTTTAAAAAGGAGACCAGGTAAACATGTGCAAGAGAATTTTCTAGAGGTTTTTCCACAGACTGCTTAGTATTTGTGAAATCCTGGAAATTTTGTTTCACACTGCAACAGTTTTAAATGCTGTTAACATTTTCTATGCACGTATTTTTTATATTATTGTGCTGCATTGCTGATATATATAAAAAAAAAAATTACACATGTAATGTCCCTTTAAATCAAAACAATATATTGATGTAATAAATAAAAAGGGTAATTATAGCTGAGAGCATGTAATGTTTGCACAAATGATTCTGCAAACCTATGTGGTTATCCCCAAATGGTTAAAATGCCAATTGATAGCTGCAGAGAACTGCTGGTCCCACTGCTATGTCCATGAGCCAATCAGCAGCAGCTGTCCTATGACCCAGTTGCGCAATAACCACTGCTGATTGGCTAACTGGAAATTAAACACATAAACTTCTGTGGTCACTAGTGATAAAATGAATTAGAACATGAACCAACCAGTTGTTTTTGTCTTTAATGGCCCTTTAAGTAAATATTTATGTTTGTGAACTAACAGTAACTCAGAAATCATTTAAGATGATAGTGTTTTATTATGTCTTTACCCAAAGACGCACCTTTAATTACTTGGTGGGAATATCAGGCCGTTGAAAGAAAGCTGCTAACGCTTATTGAATTTAATTCTTTCAATGATCGCAAGCTGAAAGGCAATCATACAGCCCTTTCAATCTAGCAGCAGCTAATTTATGTTATTTGGTACGTTCAGCTAATTGTGATTTTGCAGCAGATAATTATAATGCAGTCTACGCAAGAAAATCACTGCACATACTGGTATTTATTCACAGCTGTTCGGTAACAATGAGCTAATTAGTGTTGTTTTAATCTCTTGCTTAAAATATGCGTTAAAATAATTTGTAACACACATCCATTTTTGAATAGTTCTAGTATTTAATTTCCCAACTTTTTTAAAGGTTGTATGTCTTGTTTTAAATGATGATCAGTATTACCCTTTTTACAGGTTTGTATTAAAGGGACACTAAAATCAAAATTAAACGTTCATCATTCAGATAGAGCACACAATTTTAAACAACTTTCCAATTCTCTTCCATTATCTAAATATGCACAATCTTTTTATTTGCACACTTTCTGAGGCACCAGCTACTACTGAGCATCACAGAATATATGTATATGAATTTTGTGATTGGCTGATGGCTGTCACATGAAGTATTGGGATGGAAAATAGAACCCAACTTTAAAATTTGTCTTTTGCATTTACGATTATGCTATTCTACTGAGAATAAATGAGAGTCCAAAAATGTATTCAGTTTGATATTTTTGTAGATTACTTAGGTTTATAAGGGGTGATGAGTCAATTTAGAATCCCACAAAGAATGAATTAAATAGTACATTCTAATACAAAATTTCACAATTTAATTCAGTTGAGCTTCTTATTTTTGCATTACTGACCTGAATTAACTTTGGCTGCATTTATATAGTTTCCTATAATTAAGTATCAGCGTCAGCATCCTTTAAGAATTAATTTTTCCTTTTTAATGCTTAACGGCATAATAAACCCAATTCTTTTCTTTAATGATTCAGATAGAAATGCAATTTTTTTTTTTTTTTTTAAAAGTCTACTAACATACATTTTTTTTTTTTGTTTTGTTTTTAAAGTTTTTATTGATGTAAATTACCATCAGATACAAGAATCAAAATAAATGAAAGTATATGGAGCACACAGGCTCCTACTTTTCAGGTATATAAAATATTCAACGAAAACAAACAAATAACACTCATATTTGTACATGTTGTACAGGATAATAACAGTATAAGTCGTTTTGGAGTAGGTGTAAGGAGAAGGGAGGAGGAAGGAAGGAGGGATGGGGTGGGAAAAAAAGCCAGATGGGATCCTCATAGTAGGGGTAGTCAAACCATAGTTATATGTCATGAATCTGTTGTGACATTAGGAGATCAGGTAGTGTCATAGCGCGTATTCCAGTCTGCCCATATAAGTTCAAATAAGTCTGAGTTGTTTAAGGTGTAGAATATATTTTTTTCCATATTCTGGATGTATGCCATCAAATTTAGTATGGTGGGCCAATTTGGGGGAGTCGTACTTTTCCAAGATTTGGCTATTGCCGCTTTGCTTGCCGTTAGTAGGTATATACATAGATATGCCTGATGTTTAGGTAAAACATGAGTACCAATGTGGAGGAGGGCATTTGAGGGGTTTTTGGGGAGTGTTATACCTAAGCCGGATAATGTCCGAAAGCAGGTATTCCATAAGGGTGTCAGTGTAGGGCATTCCCTCCATATGTGCAAAGTGTCCCCTCTCTTCCCGCAGTTACGCCAGCACAGAGGTGAGGTAGAGCCATACATTTTATTAAGTCTAGTGGGGATGAGGTACTAGTGTGTTAAAAGCTTATAGTACGTTTCAAACAAAGTGACACAATGCAAGGCCTTCTTGGTAAGCAAAACTATATGTTGCCATACCTGTGGGGAGATGGTCATGTTTAGATACGACTCCCATTTAAATAGGTGAGGAAGCTTATTCTCACTGTCCATGTTACCTATTAGGGGTAGTGTATAGAGGGGGGCCTATGTAATCTGTTACCTTTTTGCCAAGTTTTTTCCCATAATGTGTGGGGGTGACATAATTCAGGTTTAAAACCCCAACTGATTAGGAAGCTCCTTAGTCTAGTATATTCAAATATCATGTGTCGGGGGAGTACAGGTTCGGCCTTTAGTTCTTCTAGTGTTAAGAAGTGTGGGGTTGGGGAGGTAGACCAAAGGTCTGAAACTGTTTGAACCTCTAGTTGTGCCCATCTCTGTGGATGGGAGTCAGGTAGACCTCAGAGAAGGCCCATTAGAGGAGTGATAGGTGAAGGGTGCGGGGCAATATGTGGATAATGTCTGATCTTATCCCACATCGCAAGACATTCTCATATTATGGGGTTACTGATGTTCGAGGTTCGACGTGAGTGGGGAGGAATCCAGATTGTCAAGTAAGTATGTGTGGTGTGGTAATGATGCCTGTTCTATAGTTTTCCATTTGATGGGAGATTGTGTGGCACCCCACTGTGCGATGTGTGTGAGCATTGCTCCTTCATAGTACTGAAGGATCGAGGGGGAGGCTATCCCTCCGATATGTAGGGAACTCTAAAGCATTTTATGTGCTACTCTGGGGGGTTTGTGCTGCCAGATATATTTTGTAAATTCACTTTGGAATTGACGCAAAAGGCAACCTGGAACTCTAAATGGGAGGCACCTGAAAAGATACGTGATTTTGGGTAAAAATGACATTTTTAGGGCTGTCAACCTACCTATCCATGATATGTAAGTGTAATCCCATCCCATTTGTCTTTCAATGTATGTAGCTCAGAGAGCAGAGGTAGATAGTTATCTTTTATCATCGGTGAAATATTGTTTGGTATCTTAACTCCTAAGTGTGAGATATAGTTATTAACGCAATTAACTTTATATTGGGCCTTAAGGGAATCAGCTACTTCTTGAGGTAAGCCCCAGGTAAAGATTTTGGTTTTGTCTAAATTTAACTTGTAAAGGGACATATGACCAAAAAATTCAAGAGTATCCTTTAATCTAGGGAATGAAGATAGTGGGTCAGAGGAGAAGATTGTGATATCATCAGCAAATAACGCTATTTTGTGATTTGTGCCATGAAGAGTAACTCCATCTATTTTCTTATTTAGTCTGATTTGTTCCGTGAGAGGTTCGATTGCGAGAGCAAACAGCAGGGGTGATAGGGGGCAACCCTGTCTGGTGCCGTTAGAGATTAGGAAGGGGAGTGAGTAGAATCCTAGCCCTTTAACCATTGCCGTAGGAGTGGAGTATAGTGCCTGAATCGCCGTAATGTTTTTTTCCGGGAAACGAAAGGTCTTAAGGACCTCCCATAAATAGCTCCATCTAATACGGTCAAAGGCCTTCTCTGCATCCAGTGAGATAACAGAGAATGGCCTATTCAGTCTAGTGGATTCGGTACAGATGTTGAGCAAGCGCCTGGTGTTATAAGGACCTTCGCGGTGGGGTATGAAACCAACTTGGTCCAAGTCTATAAGGTGTGGGAGTAGCTTGGATATGCGGATAGCTAATAATTTGGCATAGATTTTAACATCTAAGTTAATCAAAGAAATTGGTCTGTAACTGGAACAGAGAGAAGGATCTTTTTGGGGTTTGGGGATGGTTATTATCGTGGCTTCTAGAAACTCCCTGGCAAATTTCTGCTCCTCTCTTGCCTGGTTAAAAAACCTGAGGAGTAGAGGTGCTAGTTCATTTATATAAGTTTTATAGAAGGTCGCCGGGTAACCATCCGGGCCCGGTGTTTTAAAGGCTTTCATATGCTTGATGACATATTTAATTTCTTTAAGTGTAAAGGGGGATGTAAGAGATTCCCAGGGTTCTATTGATACGGAGGGGAGTTTAAGATGATCTAGGAACGTACGAATTTCAGGGGTAGTGGCTAACGCGTGACCAGGTACCTCTTCTAAGTTGCATAATTTTGAATAGAATTTTTCAAAACATGTACCTTTCTCTGAAGGTATTCGATGAACCTGGTTCCCAGATTGAATATGGTGTATTCTAGATGTACCTGCCCTGTTTTTGAGTTTTTTGGCTAACAGAGTATCAGCTTTATTACTCTTATAGTAGAAAAGTTGATTTAACTTAAGCAAATTAGCTTGGGTGCGTTTTAATTCCAACTGATTTATGTGATTTCTCAATTTTGTGATTTGTTCTGTGGTGGTGTCTGAGGGTGAAGATCTTTTAAGGAGTTCCAATCGTCGTAGTTCAATATGGGATCTGGAGAGAGGTAGGCCGAATGTTTTTTTAAGTAAGCTTTTCTCCTAATGATAAGACCTCTAATGGTAGCCTTTGCAGAACTCCAAAGTGTGTCATCTCGGACCTGTTTGTTATCATTTGATTGAGAGTAGAAAATTATATCTTTCCTAAGGCCTTTTTAAAAAGGGACATCTAGCAGGACTTGATGTGGGAGGCGCCAGGAGAACCTTATGTTATTTCGTTCTATCGAACGGAGAGTTACTGTAACAGGATCATGGTCTGACCAAGGGCAAAGGGATATGTTGGAACATTTAACTTGGTCCAGGGTATCTGCGGAGCAGAAAACATAATCAAGTCTAGAGTACATTTTGTGGGGGTGGGAAAAGTGGGTATAGTCCCTGTCTCTAGGGTGGAGTGATCTCCATATATCGTAATAATTAAATTGAGCAATAATTTGCCGGAATTTGTTAGAGAGTTGTGTGGAGTGGGCAACCTGTTTTGTGTGTCCGATGTTTTTTCTGTCGAGAATTGGGTCCCAGGTCATATTAAAGTCTCCCGCCAGCAAGACTCTGCCTATTTTCACTCGGTCAACTGCAAGGAAGACTCGTTTAAGATATCTGGGTTGATGTGAGTTAGGGAGGCAAATGGAGACTAGAGTGTAACTAATATGATCTAGTTTGCATGTTAAAATTAGGAATCTGGACTGAGGTTCTTTTAGGACCTGTATTTGTTCGTAAGCTATTCTTTTATTAATCAAAATTGCGGTACCTCTGGCCTTCTTTAGGAAGGGAGCATATTCTAGTACAGTATAGTCCTTAGATATCGTGTGGTGAAGGTTATCAAGTGACCAGTGCGTCTCTTGAAGAAAGACCACATCAGGATTGTGATGTTTAAGTGATTTAGCTAGGAGACTACGTTTATGTGGGGAGTTTAAGCCTCTGACGTTGTGAGTTAATATTTTGAGGGAGGACATAGGAATCTGTAAAGGAGTAGTTGGGTCAGCAAAAGGGAATTGGATAGGAGGAAGGGAGGGATGGGGGAGATCAGGTATGAGAGGGAAAAGAGGACTTAGCGGAAATAGTCCGCCACAATGGAACCCTAGCGTGGGCTACTGGTGGTGGGGGGGAACAGCAGACAAGAGCAGAAGTCAACCAGGTTAACCCCGCTCCTCAGATACAACTTCACTTATCATATAAAAGAAACTGTGCAAAAGGCATAACAGGAGATTAATAATACAAAGAACAAATTCACATTAAGTGAGCCTGCTAGAGTGCGTATAAACCTATATATTAACAAAAACCTCAATTATACGTTGTCAGAAGTGGGTCTTATACCCAGATCTGCTGTAGTCATACAGAGAGAGAGACATAGGTGATAACAGCCAAATATGGGTTTAAGGTGGATTAGTTTTAGTCCTTTTTGCTCTTTGATGGACCATTCAGGAGCCGAAGCTCTCAGTTTCCGGTTAGTAACCTGCGGTAGACCCGAGTGGAGAACCCCACGAGGTGAGGAGAGCCAAACCCTGAGGAAGAGTGGATATTACATGGCTTTGATTATCTCTGGTAACCACCAAATTCGTGGGGTGTCCCCATCGATATTTGATATTAGCTTTCCTGAGGGCTAAAGTGACCGGTTGGTAAGTTTTACGGTATTGTTGAGTGTTCCCCGATAAATCTGGCAAGAGCTGTATATCCTTGAATTGCTCTGGTAAAGGCGGTTTCTTGAAATTTTGAATTCAAGCTGGGTCAGTTGATCCGCCAGGTTTTCAGAGTAAGCTAGTAAGTTAGTCTGATCCACCGCTAGGTCATCTTGCTTCCGCTCAAGCGCTTCAACTCTGTCACCAATCTCAGAAATATCTTTTTTCAATTCTGCCGAAGAACGCTGAATTTCTTGTGTATTAGAGCGTGTCTGATTGGCCAGCATCTTTTGTAAAGTGGACTTCATAATGTAATGATGTGACGGTGTCTCTGAGCGCATGCTCGATTGAGATTCTGCATCCAGTGATTCAGGGTCACTTAGCTCTGTATTGGGGTCTATGATAGGCTCTTTTCCGGATTGAGTGAAATGGTCATATACTGTCTTTTTAGTAATAGTAGGGGTCTTCCCTTGTCTCATGGATGTATGAGGCATGTTAACAATATTTTGAAGTTGAGCTGTCAATCAAAAAGTTAGTTATGGAAAGATAACACACAATTATCCTAAGAATAGAAGACACTCTAGGACAGGACTTACTATCCCCAATTACATATATTTAACTGTGGAGCAGGGTTAGTGACCTCTCTTCAGGACCTAAAGCATTTTAGTTAAATCATCATTTAGGAACAAGAATTTTCCGCCTCAGTGGCAAGAGGTAGCTGCAGATGCCCAACCCCCACGCACCTCAGGTAAAAAGGGGATATGACTATACAGAAAGGAAAAAGGATAGGGGAAGTGACCAGTCCAGACAAGCTGGACTGGAAGGAGGAGGCGCGAGGGGGCCCACAGCAATCTGTCTCGGTCTGCTAGACACCTAGTATGTGCTAGCAATTCACAGTGCAGGTAAAGTGTACAATAAAGCAATACAATTCACAGAAGGTCAGGCAGAAAATATAGTTCGATAGTGCAACACTAGTAGTGAGAAGTTTTCTCTAATTACAATAAATGAGAGGTAAAGTTATGGTTTTGGTACCCTTAGAGGGAAGGAACCCTAGTGGTAAGTGAGTAATGAGGTAGGAGAGGTATCGCTAAGCTGCAAAAGACTACAACTTATATGGGGGGGGGTATGGGTCAGTAATGTAAACTGAAGTGCTGCTTGAAATGAAATTTAGGTTGATTTGTTCGTGAAAGTGTGTAGAGAAGAGTGTGTGTTAAATCTGAATTGTGTGAGTGGTGTTGTCCAGCTGGGCGGGAGCGGGGAGCTGAGGGGTGGTCAAACAGGTGGTACACTTATAATGTTGCTTGTTCACTACGTTCTATGTATCTAGTAGAGTAATTAATGACAGAAATAGGTAAGAAATGTACAGACATCAAAAACCTAAATACACTCCACTCTGAGCACAGGCTGCAGAGGTACATGTGCTGATGCAGCATCTAATACACAATAAGTAGGCATATCTATGTGGACAGCTGAAGAAGTGTCCTGAGTAAGAGGCCTGCAGTGGTTAAATGGGTGATGGATAATTCTAGAATCCCCTGAGGGGCCTCAGTCATGCAACAGAGTGAGTTGAGCTGCAGCTGCACGTGAAATATCAAGCCTCCATTCTTCTCCCCGCTACCTAGGGGGTGTCAACCTGGCAGGGGATCCCTGGACTGACTTAAGTGGTGTGTGAGCTATATCTCCAAGCTGGCTCCAGAAATGATCCTCATATAGCAGATCTTGGCAAAAGAGGAGGGCCCACTTATTTCCCAGTTAAAGCTGCAATTTCCCGGCTCTCAGCCAATCTCCCCAAGATGTGACACATACAAGGGTCGAACACCAGCATAAAGGGTTGAATAAGTCAATTATAATGTGCAGTTTTTGTGTCTCTAGAATAACCCAGAGCGAGATTGTGGGAGTAGAGAGGCTGATGGAGGGCTTTATTAGTTGGTCACGAGGGTTCTGGCATCAAGGTTTTATAGGGCCAAGGAACAGGGAGTAAAAGTGTATAGAGCAATCTCTTACCGGTCTGTGTGAGCTCCTCGGTTTCTCCGGATTGTGTCCTCCGACGTGCTGGGTGCCTTCTGACCTCTTTCAAGAGGCCAGATGTGAAAGCAAAATGGCGGAGTTTCACGCCCTTTTACTAGGTGAGCAAACCGCTCTTGTTAAGTGTACTGCAGGTATCTGAAACGAGTCAGGCTTCCACTCTCCGGCTCTGGTCCTGCTCTGTATCCTCTCAGCAGCCTTCAGGTCCCCTTATTGTAGCTCTGAAGCGGGGTTCAGGATTTCAACCCGATAGACAGGATTCAAAGGGGTATGTCCCGGTCGCACCTCGAACACCGCACTGGTGGGCGCACTCGCAGCCTGATAAGGTGAGCCGATTAGAGTGAGGTAACTTAGTCCCACTTCTGAGCGATCAGAGCACAGGTGGACACCGGCTGCTTAGGGTGGTTTGAAATCTCAGGCCAGGGTGGCTCTTAGCACCAAGAAGTCCAACACCTCCAGTTGTTCTCACCAGAAATTGAGTTACTAGGACTGGGGTCCGTATCTCTCCCTGTGACACACTCTCTAGGTATATGAAGCGAGTAAACACAAATAAAAGCCTTTATTTTGTGACAGTTAGGCAGAGAGCTCCGGAAAAACACGTCTGCTCTATTAGACGGTTAGCTCCGCCCCCCAGAACATGCAATTTTAAGCAACTTACTAATTTACTCCTATTATGATTTTTTCTTTATTCTCTTGCTATCTTTATTTAAAGAACTGGAATTTTCAAGCTTAGTAGCCGGCCCATTTTAGTTTTAGAACCCTGGATAGCGCTTCCTTATTGGTGGCTACATTTAGCCACCAATGAGCAAGCGTAACCCAGGTTCTGAACCAAAAATGGGCAAGCTCCTAAGCTTTACATTCCTCCTTTTTAAATAAAGAAAGCGAGAGAATGAAGAGAAATTGATATTAGGAATAAATTAGAAAGTTGCATAAAGTTGCATGCTCTATTTGAATTATTAAATACAAATTTTTGGTTTAATATCCCTTTAAAGTGTCTTGGCAGTTTACATATTACATTTTCTACCTTGCTTAGCACTTCCTTATTATGGGCCGCTCTTTACATTTATTGAAGTGCTGTTGAGGCAGGAAATGTGTCAGAGCTGTTTCTTCTACACAGGACAGGAGTGGTATAGTTCACTGTTATTTTATTTTTGTTACAATAAAATTTGGACATTTTAACTTTTTTGAACTTTCACATTTCCCTTGAGCTTTTATTTTTGTTTTGTGATACTATTATCGTCTCTTATTGAGATCAATGAGATCCGTTGAACGATAATTTGCACCGCATTTACATTGCTGATATTATAGTTTTACCATTGCCAACCTTTGCCTGAAACTTACGTATCACAAAAAGAAACAGTTTTCCAACTATAACGCGTGAAAACCACGAAGTTACAATGTTTAATATATCAACAAAAGTGCCAAACCTATCTGTACAGTATGAAGTTTGTCTTTGCTGAATAACACTCCTATTACGGTTACATTTTGTTATTTTATATTTTAAATCATGATTATGAAAAAAAAAACATTTTTGGGACTTTTGTATTTTTGAAAAAGTTGTGCAAAGGATCTTGGTTGTAAACAAACAAGACTGAACAGCAAACAATTAAAGGGGCACTGAACCCAATTTTTTTTCTTTCGTGATTCAGATAGAGCATGCAATTTTAAGCAACTTTCTAATTTAATCCTGTTATCAAATTTTCTTTATTCTCTTGGCATGTTTATTTGAAAAGCAAGAATGTAAGTTTAGATGCCGGCCCATTTTTGGTGAACAACCTAGGTTGTCCTTGCTGATTGGACAGCACCAATAAACAAGTGCTGTCCATGGTCTGAACCAAACATTTCTATACACCCCAATTCTGAAGAACTATACAATCGTGATAGATAGATGCAAATATGTCGAAAAGTTCTGTTTTATGCTTATTTCCTAATGCATTTTTTCGTGAGCCTGTAAACTTTAATGCAAAACTATGTAAACTGTGTATAAAGTAAAAGCCAAAGTGGGATTTGTGAAGCAATATTATTTACCATTTTACACCTGATAATAATCACCAACTGCAGAAACTGTCTTGCAGAAAAATGCAGAACTGTCGTGCAGAAAATGAACAGCGGCTGGTGGAATAATTCTACCGCTTGGGAGGTGCAACGCTTACAAATCCTCAGCGGGACTTTACCAAAGTTTTTGTGATAGTTAAACAAAGGGGCCTAGATTCAATAAAATACATTTATGAAACAAATATGTCATGGAAAAAAAACTTCCTGCAACTTAGCAACTTGCAAATGATGCAATTCAAAGAGATTTGTACCCACCACTCATCACAGCCATGAGTTGCAAGTTCAGCTCTCTCTATCACATAACTGTTCTTTTCTCAGTGCATGGAACAAGTTCCACTGTGAAGGATACAGACATTGCAAAAGTGTCTTCAAAATGTTACAATAAACAGTGCCCAAAGGAAAACTCCAAACCCAAGCACCCATAGAATTCCATTTCCATTGTCAACCCCTGGAGAATCTTTTTGTTCTATCCGGCGAGAATACTTTTACTGTGACAAAAAAAAACTTGTGAATATTGCAGACATTTCCATATACCGTCTTGCAGGCAAGTTTCCTATCTGTTGTTATTGTAATTAAAGGGACACTGAACCCAATTTTTTTCTTTCATGATTCAGATAGAGCATGCAATTTTAATCAACTTTCTAATTTACTCCTATTATAACATTTTCTTAATTCTCTTGGTATCTTTATTTGAAAAGCAAGAATGTAAGTTTAGATACCGGCCAATTTTTGGTGAACAACCTGGGTTGTCCTTGCTGATTGGACAGCACCAATAAACAAGTGCTGTCCAGTGTACTGAACCAAAAATTGCCTGGCTCCTTAGCTTAGATGCCTTCTTTTTTAAATAAAGATAGCAAGAGAACAAAGAAAATTTGATAATAGGAGCTAGAAAGTTGCTTAAAATTGCATGCTCTATCTGAATCACAAAAGAAAAAACTTGTGTTCAGTGTCCCCTTAATAATTGTTTTTTGCATTGCACGAGGTATTCCTTTGTTGCAGGAGATATCATATATTGTGCACCTCACGCAACTATAGATTTTATATTGGCAATAACACCCACTAGTGAAACGCTAGAAAACATAGGTGAAGCAATGTTTAAAGGAATATGAAACCCCATGTTTTTCAGTCATGGTTTAAATTGAGCTTACAATTTTCAAAAACTTTCTAACTTACTTCTATTATCAAATTTACTTTGTATCCTTTTTGTTGAAAAGCAGGTAAGTAGGCTAAGGAGTATTCATCTGTCTGGTGCAAAAAATGCTTTTAAAAGGACAGTCAAGTAAAACAAAATCTGTCATGATGAGTCAGATAGGGCTTTTAATCAACTTTCCGATTTACTTTTATCACCAATTTTGCTTTGTTCTCCTGGTATTCTTAGTTGAAAGCTAAACCTAGGAGGTTCATATGCTAATTTCTTAGACCTTGAAGGCCGCCTCTAATCTAAATGCATTTTGACAGTTTTTCATCACTAGAGGGCATTAGTTCATGTGTTTCATATAGATAACATTGAACTCATGCGCGTGAATTTTACCGACGAGTGAGCACTGATTGGCTAAAATGCATGTCAGTCAAAAGAACTTAAATAAGGGGGCAGTCTGCAGAGGCTTAGATACAAGGTAATCACAGAGGTAAAAAGTATATTAATATAACTGTGTTGGTTATGCAAAACTGGGGAATGGGTAATTAAGGGATTATCTAGCTTTTATAACAACAAAAATTCTGGTGTTGACGGTCCCTTTAACAAATGTTATACATTGTGGAAACACTGCTGCCATCTAGTGCCCAAATCATACTTGCAAAACTACTGCCATGTAGTTTTCCAGACTCATGCACTCTTCCTACTTTAATACCATGATAACAAAGTACATTTGATAATAGAAGTAAATTGAAAACTTTAAATCATGAAAAGAAAAAAAATGAAGTTTAACCATGACCTTGTTTTTTAAAAAAGGTTCCTTGGCAACCTTAGAAGTTATGACTCTATGCCATGGTGTGTACATTTTATAGGTAATGGGCATCACATAAGGTTGCATTGTGTATATATTATTGGGAATGGGCATCACATAAGGTTGCATTGTGTATATATTATAGGGAATGGGCATCACATAAGGTTGCATTGTGCATATATTATAGGGAATGGGCATCACATAAGGTTGCATTGTATACATTTTATAGGGAATGGGCATCACATAAGGTTGCATTGTGTACATTTTATAGGGAATGGGCATCACATAAGGTTGCATTGTGTACATTTTATAAGGAATGGACATCACATAAGGTTGCATTGTGTATATATTATAAGGAATGGACATCACATAAGGTTGCATTGTGTATATATTATAAGGAATGGACATCACATAAGGTTGCATTGTGTATATATTATAGGGAATGGGCATCACATAAGGTTGCATTGTGTACATTTTATAGGGAATGGGCATCACATAAGGTTGCATTGTGTACATTTTATAGGGAATGGGCATCACATAAGGTTGCATTGTGTAAATATTATAGGGAATGGGCATCACATAAGGTTGCATTGTGTATATATTATAGGGAATGGACATCACATAAGGTTGCATTGTGTATATATTATAGGGAATGGGCATCACATAAGGTTGCATTGTGTATATATTATAGGGAATGGACATCACATAAGGTTGCATTGTGTAAATATTATAGGGAATGGACATCACATAAGGTTGCATTGTGTATATATTATAGGGAATGGGCATCACATAAGGTTGCATTGTGTAAATATTATAAGGAATGGGCATCACATAAGGTTGCATTGTGTATATATTATAGGGAATGGACATCACATAAGGTTGCATTGTGTATATATTATAGGGAATGGACATCACATAAGGTTGCATTGTGTATATATTATAGGGAATGGGCATCACATAAGGTTGCATTGTAATAACATCAGACATGATTGTATAAATAATTATGCAACACCTTCTAATTATGCGGAATGCTGTTACTATTGGTTACAAATGACCATATTCTTCTCTCCCTAGGAAAGTTCCCAGCTGTAACACTGCTTTGCATGAATTGTAAAGTTACTAGACACAATAGTAAACCAGTTACCATATGGCAACCCTGGTTTCATTTGTATTTTAAAAGTGTCCCTTATCTGGTTGGTGATTTTATTAATATGCAAAAACACTGCAGCTTCATTATAAAGCCAAAGGGCTAAATTACAAGTGGAGCGGTATTTTGCGCTTTCGCTATAGTGAAAACTCTGCTAGTTTTTTGCGCTAGCAGGGTTGCGCCGGTATTACTGTTTTTCTCCAGCTGTAACCCAAATCACGCTTAAGTTCAAATCCGAAAATCGCATTCCCATTTTCACATTCCCCCATAGAAGTCTTGTGCAAATACTATAGCACTTTTGCAATTTCCCTAACCAGACATGAAAATATGAATATTTAATATTCTAATGTTTTTATCATAACAGAATATGTTCTATTTAATCATAATTAAAGATTTCTACATACAGTATATCTGATGTTTTTTTAAACAAATATATATTTATACCCATATATATATAGATGATTATATATAGGTAGAGATATATACAGATATATATAGGAATATCTATTTAGAAATACATAGAACATATTCTGCTATGTACAGAACATTGAAATGTGAAATATTTACAGTAAATACAAAGTTAAACATAACTATTTACATACAAATACATCTTTAGCAATGTATCTGTATGTATCTCTATGTTAAATTACTTTGGTGACTTTTTTCTAACACCCGAGATCGCATATCTTTGAGCCCTTATAACTTTTTTAGTGCTATATTTTTATGAATAATTTTTATTAGATGGTGTTATTATGAGTGTAACTGTACTTTGTAATGTTTTTTGATGTGTTTTGTGACACTTTTTTGTTTTGGAAAACAGTTAACCAGAGCTCTGAGATCGCAGTATAGATTGAAGGGTAAATTGCAATTGCCCTAGCGCAATCACAATGTTGCTCAATTTGTGATATCGGCGCAATTAAAACGGCTCACGAAAAGACAATATTGCTTGCGCAAAAACGTATGTGCCTCACTTGTAATCTAGCCCAAAGTGTTTTACTATTGACATGCCTGTGATTAATGTGTGTTTAGAGACTATGGGACCGATTTATCAAGGGTCAAATGGCCCCTGATGCCCCGTTTCCGCGCGAGCCTTGAGGCTCGCCGGAAACAGCATTTATGAAGCAGCGGTCTTAAGACCGCTTCTCCATAATTGGCCCGCTGCCTCTGAGGCTGCGGTCTGCAACTCGCCCGATCCTATACGATCGGGTTGATTGACACCCCCTGCTAGCTAGCGAATCTGCAGGGGGCGGCATTGCACAAGCAGTTCACCAGAACTGCTTGTGCAATGTTAAATGCCGACAGCGTATGCTGTCAGCATTCAGCAATGTCTGTCGGACATTATACGCTACAGACTATCATGTCGGACAGAGAATGATATCAGCCCCTATATCCAAAATCTTTACTGGGACAGTCAATATTATTATAAGCAGATATTTAGCAGAAGACATTTGCAAAATAAACTTAGTGGCTACAATATAAAGTGCATAACATTTTATTGCAAAGTTTATAAAAACATCAAAAAAGAAATGAAACTGTTTTGACAATGTACTGTAGATAAACAACAATAATAAAGAATGTAAAGTACCAGAGACAAAATACATTCATCATTTATAGATTGCCCACACATGCAAACAGTATATTAAAAGGTGTGTGCCAGCATGCTACACAGTACATATATATACTCCTTCACAGAATGTACATTCAACGTGTTCAGTTCTTCTTCATATGCAAACACAAAGCTAGTGTCAAATTAATTCTGTCCTTTTGCAGGAATTCTTGTCCACTGAGACAGTCATCAAACTGCCAAGCAAGATGTTTAATAATTAAACAAAGCACAGTATAACAGGTTTCTCCATCTATAATGTTTAATAGAAATGGACTGAATTAAACAAAATAAGATACAAACTACCTGTTTCTTTGCTGCTACAGTACTCAGTATGAAATAAACATTTTAAGACATATTCAAGAAACTATTTAACCCCTTGTCTACCAGAGAGGGCAACAGTGCTATAGCAAGTCATTAATAAATAAATGTTCACTTGTAGAATATCTTTTCAGTGCTGATGAACAATATACAATTCTCTGGGTATCTGTAAAAGCTTGAAGCACATTATAAAAATACTAAAGAAATGATCCCTCCTTCATCTTGAAAGTAATGTCTAGCATTTTTTATTGCCCCAATTTTCCGGCTGAGAAATTTGGATCTTATTTCTCCTTTGCAGCATCGAAGAGAATAACAGCGCATCTTGGTTGTAACTGCCCATGTTGATAGTTTGTCTCATTAGATGAAATTGCATTTCATTTCTGAGACAAAGTTTATGAAGAATTAAATAGGAATTTGTCCTAAAATCACACAATATGTCACTCCAGTCTGACAAGGAATTGTAGGTTCTCTGGTGCGTGCCCTTCTTGGTTTTAACCTATTGCCAGCCACTCTGGCAGTTAAAGGGACCGAATCTCTATGGATTTTAAAGGGCAAATTGAAGGTAGTAAACACATTTTTATTCCTAAAGATTTTAAAGAGAAAATGTATCTCCAATTAACCTAAACAGCTTAGCACGCTGGTCTTTGATTTTGACAATGTTTTACTGACACATTATTTTTAAACCTCTGATGAGGGTGTCAAGCAGTTCTAATGTTGCAGGTGTTAATTTCTACTCTACCAATATATTGTCACCTGACATCCTAGGGGGTGTCTTGGTTTGACAGTCTTGATAAAAGTTTTAGTCTGATGGTCTGCTGCAGTTACATTGTGAACATCCACTGAGTAGTGAAAATAAACTGAATGTTTTTTAAAGATCAATACTGGAAACAAGGATCCAATGTAAACAAAGGTTGAGTTGGTCCTCTAGTCTAGTGATTTAAAGGACAGTCTACACCTTAGTCATTTTAAAGTCTTACTTTAGATTAAGCTGCAAATAGCCTCCTGTGCCCTTTCTACATCATGCTGCAGGAACAGTAAAACAGTTAATGATAAAATTAATCTTGTTTCTGGCCACTTTAAAATGACAGCCAAGATCCACCTACTGATGACATCATGATCTGGGCTGCATAATAGTTGGATTCAATAGACTCTCAATGCTATTAAGCAGAGTGCCTAGCTGCAGCCCAGATCATGATGTCATCAGTGACATTATGGGATTAGCACACAAAACAGCTATGAAAAAAAAACATCACCAACAACTTTGTATGTTGAAGTAGATTTACTTTAAGCAGCCAATCAGGATGCTAGTACCAGGACTTGCAAGGGTTCAGGCATCTGGTATGTGTAGGCACAGTCATGTTAATTCCCTCCTCAGTTTAAGGAAGTTTACTATGAAATCTTGTTAGATTTCAATTACATTTTACGAGATCACAGTAAAGCAAAGTGTGACATCAGCACTGATGAAGTTCAATGGCTGACAGTAGCTTATAGGCAGAGTTACCATTGTTAATTTGCAGCTGAAACACATTAAATAATTCTGCTGGCATAAACTACTTATGGCTTCCACCTTGGATTTCATTTTTCAAGCGTTTAATATGTTATCAGTAGTTATGGGTATCCCTACCATCAATTTAGGTTTAGTTTTCTGCAAATTTGCTTCCAAGAAAAGGTTGTTTAGCAACTCTAATTCAGTGCTGTAAAATACATGTTTGTAAATGTGGCCTATTAGCAACTCTAATTCAGTGCTGTAAAATACATGTTTGTAAATGTGGCCTATTAGCAACTCTAATTCAGTGCTGTAAAATACATGTTTGTAAATGTGGCCTATTAGTAGGCTGACCATATTGCCGCTTTAAGAAGGAACACATATGAAAAATACATATGTGAGGGTTCTTATACAAAACCATTTCTTTATACAGCCCTGAAAACAGCCCATACATATGTGTCCCTTTTTAAAGCGGCAATATGGTCAGCCTACCTATTAGCAACTCTTATTCAGTGCTGTAAAAGACATGTTTGTAAATGTGGCCTATACCTGTGACTGACTGAACCATGCTAGACATGAAGATATATTTAGTGTTTAATGTCCCTTTAAAGGGATATGAAGCCCACTTTCTTTTTTATGATTCAGATAGAGCATGCAAATTTAAGCAACTTTCTAATTTACTCCTGTTATCAATTTTTCTTTGTTCTCTTGGTATGCTTTGTTGAATGAGCAGCACAGCAATGTACTACTGGTTTCTAACTGAACACATCGGTGAGCCAATGACAATTGGTATATATATGCCGCCACCAATCAGTAGCTAGAACCTAGGTTCTCTGCTGCTCCTGAGCTTACCTAGCTAAACCTTTCAGTAAAGGATAACAAGAGAATGAAGAAAATTAAATAATAGATGTAAATTGGAATTTTTTTTAAATTGTATTCTCTATCTGAATCATGAAAGAAAACTTTTGGGTTTCATGTCCCTTTAAAGGGACATTAAACACTTTGAGATGGTAATATAAAATGATAAATAAATTGTATATAATAAAACAACTCTGCAATATACTTTCATTATTTATTTTGTCCTCTTTGCCTGTAATTCCATTCTGAACTTGTGAGCTTTTCAGTTCCTGTTAGAAATGGAAGTGCAGAACACTGTTAAATCCAGCACAGCCATTGGCTTTACACTCTAGTGACCTATTTATAACTGACCCTAATTGGCCACAGCAGAGAAGGTAACACAAGTTACAACATGGCAGCTCCCAGTGTTTTATAGACACTAAAACTTTACACTTAGTTTGTCACTTTTTAAACAACTAATGAAACTGTTGGACTAATCTTTTCTTTGAATGAATCATTCTATCTAGCATGTATTTAGTGTTTAATGTCCCTTTAACTGTCATATTTCATACTGCTCCTTCTAATTATGTGTACCGCTTTTAAAAACCTAGGCTTCACTACAAGAATCTGAAGGAGAGTTACTGCATATGTGCAATCAGCTCAGCACTGGAGAGTTACTGCATATGTGCAATCAGCTCAGCACTGGAGAGTTACTGCATATGTGCAATCAGCTCAGCACTGGAGAGTTACTGCATATGTGCAATCAGCTCAGCACTGGAGAGTTACTGCATATGTGCAATAAGCTCAGCACTGGAGAGTTACTGCATATGTGCAATCAGCTCAGCACTGGAGAGTTACTGCATATGTGCAATCAGCTCAGCACTGGAGAGTTACTGCATATGTGCAATCAGCTCAGCACTGGAGAGTTACTGCATATGTGCAATCAGCTCAGCACTGGAGAGTTACTGCATATGTGCAATAAGCTCAGCACTGGAGAGTTACTGCATATGTGCAATCAGCTCAGCACTGGAGAGTTACTGCATATGTGCAATAAGCTCAGCACTGGAGAGTTACTGCATATGTGCAATCAGCTCAGCACTGGAGAGTTACTGCATATGTGCAATCAGCTCAGCACTGGAGAGTTACTGCATATGTGCAATCAGCTCAGCACTGGAGAGTTACTGCATATGTGCAATCAGCTCAGCACTGGAGAGTTACTGCATATGTGCAATAAGCTCAGCACTGGAGAGTTACTGCATATGTGCAATCAGCTCAGCACTGGAGAGTTACTGCATATGTGCAATCAGCTCAGCACTGGAGAGTTACTGCATATGTGCAATCAGCTCAGCACTGGAGAGTTACTGCATATGTGCAATCAGCTCAGCACTGGAGAGTTACCGCATATGTGCAATCAGCTCAGCACTGGAGAGTTACTGCATATGTGCAATCAGCTCAGCACTGGAGAGTTACTGCATATGTGCAATCAGCTCAGCACTGGAGAGTTACTGCATATGTGCAATAAGCTCAGCACTGGAGAGTTACTGCATATGTGCAATCAGCTCAGCACTGGAGAGTTACTGCATATGTGCAATAAGCTCAGCACTGGAGAGTTACTGCATATGTGCAATAAGCTCAGCACTGGAGAGTTACTGCATATGTGCAATCAGCTCAGCACTGGAGAGTTACTGCATATGTGCAATCAGCTCAGCACTGGAGAGTTACTGCATATGTGCAATTAGCTCAGCACTGGAGAGTTACTGCATATGTGCAATAAGCTCAGCACTGGAGAGTTACTGCATATGTGCAATAAGCTCAGCACTGGAGAGTTACTGCATATGTGCAAACAGCTCAGCACTGGAGAGTTACTGCATATGTGCAATCAGCTCAGCACTGGAGAGTTACTGCATATGTGCAATCAGCTCAGCACTGGAGAGTTACTGCATATGTGCAATGCAATCTTGTGAGCTGCTGGTGCAACGCCGCCCCCTGCAGACTCGCGGCCAATCGGCTGCTAGCAGGGGGTGTCAATCAACCCAATCATACTTGATCGGGTTGAATTGTGGCTATCTCAGAGCAGGCGGATAAGGTTATGGAGCAGCGTTCTTTAGACCGCTGCTTCATAACTGCTGTTTCTGGTGAGTCTGCAGGCTTGCCAGAAACACGGGCCCACAAGCTACATACAGAGCTTGATAAATGGGCCTCATAGTGTTTAATGTCCCTTTAATAAACTGCTTTGTTTACATATGTCAGATTATTTATTATTATTATTATTATTATTATTATCTTATTGTTTAATTATAAAGCACCAACACTACGCAGAGTTGTAACATTATGTACAATAATCAGAAAGGCTGTATGTATGTGTATATATATATACTGTATGTATGTGTATATATATACTGTATGTATGTGTATATATATATACTGTATGTATGTGTATATATATACTGTATGTATTTGTATATATATACTGTATGTATGTGTATATATATATACTGTATGTATGTGTATATATATATACTGTATGTATGTGTATATATATACTGTATGTATGTGTATATATATATATATACTGTATGTATGTGTATATATATATACTGTATGTATGTGTATATATATATATATATATACTGTATGTATGTGTATATATATATACTGTATGTATGTGTATATATATACTGTATGTATGTGTGTATATATATATATATATATACTGTATGTATGTGTATATATATATATATATACTGTATGTATGTGTATATATATATATACTGTATGTATGTGTATATATATATATACTGTATGTATGTGTATATATATACTGTATGTATGTGTGTATATATATATATACTGTATGTGTATATATATATATATATATATATATACTGTATGTATGTGTATATATATATATATATATATATATACTGTATGTATGTGTATATATATATACTGTATGTATGTATATATATATATATATATATATATACTGTATGTATGTGTATATATATATATACTGTATGCATGTGTATATATATACTGTATGTATGTGTGTATATATATATATACTGTATGTGTGTATATATATATATATATATATATATATATATATATATATATACTGTATGTATGTGTATATATATATATATAATGTATGTATGTGTATATATATATATACTGTATGTATGTGTATATATATATATATATATATATATACTGTATGTATGTATATATATATATATATATATACTGTATGTATGTGTATATATATATATACTGTATGTATGTGTATATATATATACTGTATGTATGCGTGTATATATATATATATATATATATATATACTGTATGTATGTGTATATATATATATATATATAATATAAATATTTTTTGCATACTTAAAAAAAATGTTTACAGTTTTACTAGTAGTTGTAATGGGTACTCTGTCTGTTATTTTTATTTACACCTAGTAGAGAGAGACTCAATTAAAAGGACACTAAACCCATTTTTATTTCTTTTGTTATTCAGATAGAGCGTGCAATGTTAAGCATTTTTCTAATTTCTAATCCATTTTTCTTCATTCCCTTGCTATCTTTAATTGAAAAAGCAGGAATCTAAGCTAAGGAGCCGGCCCATTTTTGCTTCAGACCCCGGACAGCGCTTGTTGATTGGTGGCTACATTTAACCACCAATCAGCAAGTGCAACCCAGGTCTGAACCAAAAATAAGCCAGCTCCTAAGCTTACATTCTTGCTTTTCAAATAAATTGATAATAGCAGTAAATTAGAAAGTTGCATAAAACTGCACGTTCTATCTGAATCATGAAATAATTTTTTAGGGTTTAGTATCCCTTTAAGGTCAGCATTCATCAAGGTGAAAGGTAATAATGTTTTCTATGTAAGGTGCACGAAAATTAATATTTAACAAAATTAATCGGAGAAAAACAATAACCATCTTCCTCTACAGTAATATGGCTAGCACAATATGCGGCTTTGGCAGCCTTGTAAACTGCTGAAATGTATAAAGGTTTTCTCTCCAGCTATTTTTAAGGCTATCAGCTCTTCAAGAAAAATTAAAGCCAAAAATGTAAACATGGTCATATGGCAATAAGCATTTGTTAAACAGTAAAATATTCTAATGAGTTTGAGTGATTTATTACTACAAAATCTCATCATATACATTTTTGTTGACTGTCGCTACAAGCAGTCTTTTGAAGACTTTGCTAAATTATCCACATCAAATAATACAGCGTTAAATGATGTTTTCTTCTGTGAGATGAAATTACATGGTTTGATAATTCTAAGCCTTTGTTAACACAGCTCTTTACGCTAATTGGAAATAAAGCGGATTGCGTTAACACACAACAGAGTCTGACAAATCATATCCACCCAGACGAATCGTTGTTAGATGCAAGCTAACAAAGCGCACTTTTATGTATTATTTCTTATTTCAATTTTGATATGTGTAAGGATTTTACCCAGCTAATCTCTTAACAGTTTAGAAAAAGCGGATCAGTTCAGTTCATGAAAACTTTAAACCCATAGATACTGTCAAGCAGTTTAGTTTTTGTTAAATGGCACCTCATTGAGAATTCACTTTGGATGCTGAACGGCAAACTCTTTGTGTTACTTAATCTAATATTCATTAGGAGCATGTTTTACCTCATTTGGAATCTTAATCAGGTATCTTGCTCAGTTCTCTTAATAACTGCGGAGAAGTGAGATGTTAAAGGGACAGGATTCAGATAAAGTATATATTATACAACTTTCCAATTTACTTTTATTATTAAATTTGCTTAATTCTCTAGTTAACCTTTGCTGAAGGAACAGCAATGCACTACTTAGAGTTAGCTGAACAAATCTAGACAGCCAATCACAAGAGACAAATGTGTGCAGGCACCAATCACCACAGCTCTCACTAGTGTAGAATATGTACATATTCTTTTTCAACAATAGATACAAAGAGAAAAAAATTACATTTGAAAATAGAAGTAAATTTAAAAATGTCTTTAAATGACCTGTTATATCTGAATCATGCTAGTTTAATGTTGACTTTCCTTTCCCTTTAAACCCATCTCTTCATCTGTTCATGTAAAATGAATAACATCATAAAAAATTGTTAACACAAATGATGAATGTAAATGGTGTAAGATGTCTGATAGCCATTTAAGATATGTATTTTATTCACTAATCGTAAAGGACAGTCAGGTCAAAATTAAACTTTCATTATTCAGATCTTCCCAAGTAAAACACAGCTAAGTTTGATAAGTGCCACAATATTCTATCTCCATTTCCCCTCCCCAGCACCCTTAATGATAATGGCTTGCAATTACCAAATGGCGAAACCAAACAAATAAACCACTCAAAGCTAAAATGGAGGATATTTGCTCTTTTACCTTACATCACATTCCTATCTCCTCCACAGCTAATCAGAAACAACATGACCAACACGCAACATGGCACCTATCAGTAAGTGTTTCTTGTATAGTAGGTTAATGAAGTCAATGGAGTCCATGTATGTGTGTGTTCCTGTTGGATAGAGTGGAGTTTATTATTTTATTTAAAATAACTTCTTAATGTTATTTACTGATATATTGGTATTGATATCTGTATTGCTTTTGCTACTGGTGATGTTATTGTAATAATAATTTTTGTTTGACGTAAATTTGTTGTCATCAAAAAGGACCATAGCTGTTATTGGCATGGGCGGCACCATCTTGCTTTTCTTGTCCGAGCATGCGCGGATCAATGGCCCATGTGTGTTATAATTTGATCTGTGAGTGATGAACATTTAAGTGTCTTTGCTTTTTGAACCAGATGTGTCTATTTTGTGTTTTATATTTAGTTGATAACTTGTGTTCAGTTGGATTGTGATCACCGAAGTCGTTGGTGTCCATGCATTGTATGGGGGAATTTTCTGCTATACACTCTTTTTCTAATATAGAAATGGTGTTATTGTATGCATCTGAAAGACTGGACTCTACACCAGTGTTTGTAATACCTTGTTGTTAACATGGCTGCCATCTAGTCTTATAACACCCCTACCGTATAATAATGCAATCTAGTTGTGTGGGGTGGGAGGAGCTACATTGGTAGGGGCGTGGCTAACAGTGTGCGGACAGAGTTGTGCGGAGTCAGGGTATGTCCGCGGAAACTTTAACTTTTTCCCTAACAGGTAAAGCTGGCGGAAGAACAGCGGACAGACTTCCCAAACCATGACAATCCCATATGATCCGGGACAGTTGGGAAGTATGTGTTTCATGATTTAACAGGGGGATTTTAACAATATGTTTAACTTTTTATTAAACCCAAAAATTAAACAAATAAACAAAATTATTGTTTACTTACATGTTAACTAAACATGTGTAAACAACCATTAAAAGCCCATTTTGGGATAAAGGCCAAAATGTTTTTTTTAATGGGTAAAATATGAAGAATCTGAAAAGTCCTGAAATCTTGAGAGAAGCTGCTGGAAAATAGTTTTCTAATAAATTGGATTACGCCATTTAATTGTCCCCATGCAATGTATAGGGGTTGCTACCACAACACAAACTGTAATGTCTTCAAAGATGTGGTAGTGTGGTGTAGTTAACTGCGCCTAGTGAAGCATACAGGCTCACTATTTGAGATCCCCTAACTGGACTTCCAACAAACCTAGTACATAACTGCGCCTAGTGGAGCATACAGGCTCACTATTGGAGATCCCCTAACTGGACCTCCAACAAACCTAGTACATAACTGCGCCTAGTGGAGCATACAGGCTCACTATTGGAGATCCCCTAACTGGACCTCCAACAAACCTAGTACATAACTGCGCCTAGTGGAGCATACAGGCTCACTATTGGAGATCCCCTAACTGGACCTCCAACAAACCTAGTACATAACTGCGCCTAGTGGAGCATACAGGCTCACTATTGGAGATCCCCTAACTGGACCTCCAACAAACCTAGTACATAACTGCGCCTAGTGGAGCATACAGGCTCACTATTGGAGATCCCCTAACTGGACCTCCAACAAACCTAGTACATAACTGCGCCTAGTGGAGCATACAGGCTCACTATTGGAGATCCCCTAACTGGACCTCCAACAAACCTAGTACATAACTGCGCCTAGTGGAGCATACAGGCTCACTATTGGAGATCCCCTAACTGGACCTCCAACAAACCTAGTACAACTGGAACAACGAAGAGGAGCACCAGAGGCTGAAGTATTCTATCAGGAACTAATACGATTAAAACACATTTATTACAAATTAGATAAAAAATGAGGGTAAGAAACTACCTATATAAATATGGTATAAGTAAAACAAATCTATACACAACTGATAGAACAATATGTGTGAGAGACAATGTGTGTAACACTTAAAAAAAACGCCATGCATGGCACTTTAAAGTCTCACTAGATGGCTCAAGCTTTGCAGCTACCAGGCAGAGCAAGCTAATCAGCCAATCAGAAGCAGCAGCTGCAAGTAGCCAATAAAAACAAGCGATTTTCTGCTCAGGATTATACAGTTAGGTAGGGTCAGTAATGTAAAATTGCCATTTTCGGACAAATTAGAGAGCCGTAATTCAATGTTTGTTATTCCAACACACTATTAACCCTTTGAGTGCTAAGCACTTTCCCACCTGGGTGCTAAGGTTTTTTAATGTTTTTTTTAATTTTTTATATTTGTTGAACATTTTTTTTCAGACCCCCAAGACTTACACTATTGGAAAGGTTAGGCGATTACCTTTCCAAAGGTGGCTCTTGGGGGTCTGTAGCTGCTTAGATGCCTGAGATACAGGCTTCTAAGCAGCATGCCCCCTGCTCCTATACTTAATATTGTTAAGTATAAATAAAGTTGTGCGGTGACGTCATCATGTTATTGCGCGTGACGTCACCACGCAAAACGGAAGACCCGGCGATGCCTGTCACTCTACAGGCACGATCGCCGGGGTAGGAGCGGGTGGGAGCCCCCAGATCTCCCTCAAGGTGGGAGAGTGCTAGCGACGACTCTGAGCACCAGAGTGGGAAACTCTGTGACGGCTCAGAGCTGTCATTAGCACTCAAAGGGTTAAAGGGACATGAAACAAGTTTTTTTTCTTTCACGATTTAGATAGAGCAAGCCATTTTAAACAACTTTCCAATTTACCTCTATTTTCTAATTTGTTTTCGTTTTCTTGTTATGCTTTGTTGAAGAAGCAAACCTAGGAAGGCTCAGAGTTGCAGATTGGTGGCTGCACATGTATGCTTCATGCTATTGATTGAAGCATACTAGATAATATAAATAAATTGGTAAGTTGTTTAAAATTGTATTCTCTGTTTGAATCGTGAAAGAAAAAGTAGCACTACTTGTTTAACATTATGTTTATTTGCATAGACGGGTGTTTCATTTAAATGTGTGATAAGATGGATATTTTTATTGTCAAGTGAAACCTGCCTGTATAATCCCAATGAGGCCCATATGGCTGTCGGAGAAAACATATTTGTTTCTGGGCTCGCTGGTACTGTGATGTAGTGATAGGAAAGTAGAGAGAACCAGAATCATGAGAGAGCTAGATAGTAAGGCACTAATGTACTGTGCACATCGTTTAGGTTTAGTTACTGTGAGATTAAAACACAGATTTTAAATGTTTCATTCCTTGCAAGAGCCCTCTTACAGAGCATATGGCAGCAGTAATGGCCTCTATCTATTCTCTGTCTCCAAATGCAATTGAGAGAATCTGCCGCAGGGAAATTAACCATTTCCTGCTGGAAACAAAAGGGGTACATGACACAACTCTTTTTCCATTCTTTGTACTGTCCTGAGGCATTTAAGCAGTTAACACGTAAAAGCCCCGATGTGACTGTCTCATTATGGACAAGAGGTAATGAGAGATGTAAAAGGAAATATTGTATTTGTATCTTCTAACTAGATCACTTAAAGAGTTACATTTTAAATGAGAATCGTTGGATACTCTGGATAAAAGAAAATATTAAAACACGTTTGTACATACGCACAACAACAAAGACCAAAGACACTCTTAAAATGAAACACACATGCAGATAAACGCACTAGTGTGCAGGGCAAAAAACTGCCGCAGCAGATAGGGAGGGGTTCTGCTACTGTGCTTAGATTATGTACATTAAAGGGACATGAAACCCAATTTTTTTCTTTCATGATTCAGATAGAGAATACAATTTTAAACAACTTTCCAATGTACTTATATTCTCTAATTTGGTTCATTGTCTCGATATCCTATGTCGAAAAGCATATCTAGATAGACTCAGTAGCTGCTGATTGGCGGCTGCACATAGATGTCTCGTATGATTGGCTCACTCATGTGCATTGCTATTTCTTCAACAAAGGATATCTAAAGAATGAAGCAAATTAGATCTTAGATGTAAATTGGAATGTTGTTTAAAATTGTGAACTCTATCTGAATCATGAAAGAAAAATGTTGGGTTGCATGTCACTTTAAATTAAAACTCTGCTTTTCTAAAATAGGAGTAATCAATATATACATATACCATTCAATAATGCACATGCCGACACCATTATATCTTAAAAAGTGCCAAAAGGAACACAGTGTCTCACACACACACATATAAACATGCACAGATATAAACAGACGCACACAGTGGGCGTTGGGCGTGTTTCAGACATGCTACATTTGCTGACACACACCTTTTCCCGTTGAGTTTTTATTAGTGCAATGCAACATTATTATTCACAATAAAACATCATAAAAAATACGGAAACATTTATACAAGACTTTAGGTCACATTTATTAAGTGGCACAATGAGTATAGCCCATATTCACCACTAAGTAAATATTGGAACATTATTTATGTCCAAATCCCCTTTATAACTTTTGCCAAAATGTTTGTGCTGATCTTTGGAAATGGTATATAAATGTGTCATATACCTCTTCAAATAATAAAAAAAAAGAGTTACAGATTGTATGCTGACCTTTTTAACAGTCAAAATATTATGTGCTATTAGTTAGTCCAGGGCTCAGTGAAACTTTCCAGCCTAATAGAGAGTGAAGGATATGCAGGTTACTGATGCTGAACATTTCTGTTGTCAGGAAACATCAGACATCGTAAAGGGTCAAAATATAAATGCACATTGAGGAATTACATCTTTAAATAGAAATCCAATAGAAAAAGTATTCAGCACTTAACCAAATAACCAGGTGTGCAGGCTTTAAGGGTCTACACTAAAAACCCCAAATCCCACAAATAGAAAAGTCACAGCAGCACCTCCAATTCATAAAAATAGATTTATTGAGCCAAAGAAAAAAAAAAGACAACATTTCGGACCCATGTTCTTAGTCTATGACTAAGGGCATGGTTCCAAAACATTGTCTTCTTTTGTCTATGGCTCAATATATCTATTTTTAGGAATGGGTGGTTCTGCTGGGACTTTTATATCTTTGAATAGAAACATATTTCATATATATATATATATATATATATATATATATATATATATATATATTTATATATATACTGGCAAAACATGCGTCTAAGTAAAAGTTATCACTGTTTTAGTGTTAACATTTTTCTCTGCACGTGCATGTGAAGCATAGCTAGTAATTCTCAGTGTACAAGCATTTTAAATACTGCAGCTGCTCAGAGTGCCAGTGGGGATTCTGTCATGTCAGCAATTAACAAATTGATTCATTACCAGATGGTGCAATCACCTTAGGCTCTCTGAGCAAGTGCTATATTTAAAATGCTGGTACACAGTGCATACTTAGATACACTTTAATTAGAAGCATTTTTGCTAATACATGTATCTTTCAAAAATGTTTTTATTCACAACTGAAATGCCTCCATGTAGATTCTAATTTTGGAATGTCCCTTTAAGACAGATGTGTGCTAAGAACCAGATTCAGTATTTATCACCTCACAAATATCCATGAATGCATAATTGTTACACAATTCTTAAAGGGACATAACACCCAAAATGTTTTCTTTCATGATTAATTTAGCACATACAGTCTTAAACAAATTTCCAATGTACTTCTTTTATCAAATTTGCTTCATTCTCCTGGTATCTTTTGTTGAAGAAGCAGCAATGCACTACTGGGAGCTAGCTGAACACATCAGGCATCTACGTGCTGCCACCAACCAGCAGCTAGCTTCCAGTAGTGCATTGCTGCTCCTTCAACAAAGGATACCGAGACAATTATGTAAATCGGATAGGATAAGTATACTTAAAGGGACACTGAACCCAAATTTTTACTTTCGTGATTCAGATAGAGCATGCAATTTTAAGCAACTTTTTAATTTACTCCTATTATGAGATTTTCTTCATTCTGTTGGTATGTTTATTTGAAAAGCAAGAATATAAGTTTAGATGCTGGCCCATTTTTGGTAAACAACCTGGGTTGTCCTTGCTGATTGGACAGCACCAATAAACAAGTGCTTTCCATTGTCCTGAAACAAACTATTTGCTGGCTCCTTAGCTTAGATGCCTTCTTTTTCAAATAAAGATAGCAAGAGAACGAAGAAAAAATGATAATAGAAGTAAATTAGAGAGTTGCTTAAAATTGCATGCTCTATCTGAATCATGAAAGAAAAAAATGTGGGTTCAGTGTCCCTTTAAGTTGTTGCTCTTTCAGAATCATGACAGCAAAAATGTGGGATTTATGTCCCTTTAACAAAACAGTAAATGTCTCTCTGCCAGACCTACACTAACTCTTCTACTCATTAATGCAGTTGCATTCTGGATGTTCTAAAACTTTAATCCAATCAACTAATTCACTGCTCCGTGCTGCTCTGCAAAGGATCAACTGGGGAGGTACAGAATTATGTCAGCTAACTTGCCAAGTTGTTCAAATATTAAAGCATCCAATGAACTCCCAGCACTTGAAGAATTCTTAATGCCTTTGTTTTTCGCGGTCTGAGTCCTCTGTGAGTTGCCCCATAGCAAGCAGTGCAGCACAAAGCAGGTGGTCAGTATACAGATTGCAGCAGCATTTTAGATGGGATTATTAATAATATTTAAAAATAAAATTGTTCTAGATCTAAAGGATATATTTTTCAAAGCAAAACGCCACACAAATAAAGTAAGTTTAATACCAAACTTGAGATTTTTATTTCCTTAAAAAATGTTTTTGTTTTTTTTGTAATTTAACATAACAGGTATTACAAATTAAAGGGACAGGAAGCCCCACATTTTCTAATGATTTGGATAGAACATACAATTTTAAACACATTTCCAATTGACTTCTATTATCAAATTTGCTTCATTATTTTGTTATCCTTTGCTGAAGGAACAGCATTGTACTACTGACAGCTAGCTGAACACATCTAGTTAGCCAATCATAAGAGACAAATGTGTGCAAGCACCAATAAGCAGTTAGCTCCCACTAGTGTAGAATATGGGCGTATTCTTTTTCAACAAGGGATACCAAGACAACAAAGTACATTTAAAAGTGAATTTAAAAGTGTTTTAAAATTAAATGTTCTATCTGGATCCTGCAAGTTTGTTTTACCTTCATATCCCTTTAAAACCAAGTTCAAATGTGTTTGCTCTGCCAATATTTTCTGTAAATATACTGTAAACTGAATACATAAGCAGAGCTTTCTAGCAAGCTACTGATTAGTGATTGTCAAACCAGTTCATCTTTTATTTGCTTATTAACATTAATACAGGCGGAGATAGCCAATTAGAACCAAGTTCATATGTGTTTGCTCTAAAAATGTCTTTCTCTTAATGTGTAATAATCATATGTGCTACAGTACACAATTAGGAACTGATAGGTTTACAAAGGAGATATTTACCTACTAGCAGGAAGAGATCTCTTATAAGTTTAAAATCATGTTTCAAGGGAATTAAACTGTATAAATGGTCTTATTATTTAAAGGAACATGAAACAGTTTTTTTCATGATTCAGATAGAGCATGTGATTTTAAATAATTTTCCAATTTCCAAATTTGCTGTATTCTTTTGGTATATTTTGTTAAAGGATTAGCAAAGCACTACTGTGAGCTAGCTGAGCACACCTGGTGAAGCAATGATAAGAGGGATTTATGTGCAGCTACCAATACCATAAGAACAAAACAAATTAGATAATAGAATTGGAAAGATGTTCAGAATCCCATGCTCTATCCAAATCTTTAACATTTAATTTCGACTTTACTGTCCCTTTGATGATACTTTCTAAAAATAATATAAACCGAATTTTCTCAACAAGAATTCCCTTGTGTTATAAATGCAACATCTCCCGCTGGACAGAAGATTTAAAAGACAGACAGAAATTAACCTAATTGTATTGTTTTGTACAATGTTATTGATCTGCACACTGTTGTCTTTATTAGATACTCATTTAACAGCCATAGATCACTTAACTTTTTTACTTGTAAAAATATCAGACAGCTTTTTCCTAGAAAATCTGTCTTCTCTGGGGATTTTTAACTTACTCTCAAAATATAAAAATATAAACTTGTTTGCTAGTGTTAACATTATAATAATACACACTTTGTTTTTTGTACGGTAATAAAACAGCCTAGCCCTGGAGAGAAGCGGTACATAGTCCTAAGAATGAAAACAGTTTTGTGGGAAATTTCCACAGGAACCTAGACTGTTATATAAATGACTGTTGTTAGCTCAGAATATAAAACTTTAAAATATTCTTTGGATAGGCACATGTGATCCTTGGGCATAGAAATAAATATTATATAGGGTCCATTGGTACAGTAGTAAGGTCCAATATACGTATAGACAAACTGGATTGTAATCAGCTATTCATTTATGGAACATAACAGGACAACTCACAGCACTGTAAGACACATTGTGAGTGCATCATGCAACTGTAAACATAAGTACACACAGTTCATATTTTTGAGAATTGGCAGTTACGCAGTGCACAAATTCTGCACTCATGGTGAATAAAGCTCACCATTGATTTGTACAGAGGTGCTAATTTCTCATCATCCTTTGCAACTGATGACAGCAAAACGCACAAGTCCACATCTAAAGTGACATATAACACGTAACATGCTGGAAAGGTGTTTTATAAAGCACATCCACAGCTGTCAATGCTTTTGTACTCCACATACAGGCTACAGTGAATTATGACATGCTTAGTGCCCATTACACCAAGTCTTTATAAATGGGTTGCACATATTGTAATATACAGAAAACGTTTTATGTTATGTCTTCATTGGAATGGCATAACATCAGACCAATTTATTTTAACGTTGCTATTGGGGAACACATTCTAAATTGCATTTTCAAACTGAACGTGCATACAGATAACCATCTTTCCCTCTTTGATTATAAAAGTATGTGAGTGATTACTGGTGGTGAGTTTAAAGGGACATTAAACACTGAGATGGTAATATAAAATGATAAATTGTATATATAAAACAACTCTGCAATATACTTTCATTATTTATTTTGTCCTCTTTGCCTGTAATTCCATTCTGAAATTGTGAGCTTTTCAGTTCCTGTTAGAAATGGAAGTGCAGAATACTGTTAAATCCAGCACAGCCATTGGCTGCACACTTTAGTAACTTATTTATAACTGTCCCTAATTGGCCACAGCAGAGAAGGTAACACAAGTTACAACATGGCAGCTCCCAGTGTTTTATAGACACTAAAACTTTACACTTATTTTGTCACTTTTTAAACAACTAATAAAACTTTAAAAAATACATCTACATGTTAGTCATGGACTAATCTTTTCTTTGAATGCATCATTCTATCTAGCATGTATTTAGTGTTTAATGTCCCTTTAAGGGGATGCTTAACGGCTCCAACGGCCATGAATTTGCTATTTAGACCATTTAAATTAGTCTAGTGCTTTATCAAATATTCTGGTGGCTGCTACTTCCCAATACAGCTTAGCCTCACCCCTCAAACCATGTGACCAGAAACAACAGCAATCTGCAGCCTGAGAGTAACAAGCGTAGGATTGCCACCTCTGCCATGTTTTCCTGGACACTTATAATGTACACATGCTGCAGGGTGTGCAGGGAGGAATATGAATAGTGCTGTCCAGAAACACAATACATGTTCCTCCCTGCACACCCTGCAGCATGTGTAACTCATAGGTGTCCTGGAAAACATGGCTGAGGTGGCAATCCTAAACAAGCGGGATGCCAAAACTGACATTAACTAGAGAGGATAAGCTAGGTTACTATGTGTAACTAAGCAAGAGTAAAATCATATGATAATGAGAGAATACCATGACGACTCCAGATGTGTCAATCACAGCATTTATATATAGCACCCCCACCTCTCTTGGTTAATCACATGGTTAGATTCATCATAAACCACAGACCATTCTAAACCTTTTATGAAATCACATACTGAGCTTATTCTTTGTCCAGCAACAAAGTGAAATTCAGAGTTATACATTAGACAGTGAAATGATAATGGCGTAAAGGGTTAAAAACATGGATGGTTCAACATAAGAAATGTGTTGTTTTTTTAACATACAGTGGTGGTTGTGGATCAATAAGACATGGAAATAAACACACCACTAAATAAGACATATGGGTGTTTGCTGCACAATGAGAATATAAGAATGGTCACTGTGCCATATGTGCATGTTAACATTTGTTCAAAAAAGTAATTGGAAAATCAGCACTGCTTAGTTAGATTTATGATAATATTGGAACCGGCAGTGACAATGAATGAGATTGCTAGCACTGCTTATGGAGACCTGGGGAAATGTCATAACTATTTAGAGAATGATATTGAAAATTACAGTCTTAGAAAAAATAAAAAGAAGTGAAAAAGTGCTGCCTTTTTTGCTAATGTGACGCTAAAAGTGCTACATTGTAACAAATATCAGATCTAAAAGGAGATCAGGTGTTACAAACACACAATGTGATGAGTTGGGAGGGATATTGAAAATGAATGACAATTTCAACTGTTCTCAACAGCGAAGTGAAGATCATACAGTACCGAGATAAAATCTAGAATCAGGGAAAAACACATTATTATAGACAAATGTGCTCCCAGAATAGCTCTGTGGCCTGTGTTGATTGCAGTGCTGTTGGTCACACAAATGGATTTAATACCGTACACACAGTGTAGGACACCCCTTGTTGAGGTTACAAGTCAGAAAAGACCACTATAGGTCATACAGGTCCCTCGGTCATACTTTCATGCATCAGCCCCTCAGTGTTGTCTGTTGCTGGTGATTCCTCCTTCTTCTGAGTGCTGATCTGACACAGGCACACAAAAGGTCTATGGCAGGATGAGTGCGTCAAGGAGGGGTAATGTTGCCGGTAACAAACATAGGCAAGAGCCAAACCAATAACACCGCCCACAAAGGAATCTGTAAGGAAAATAAGAAAAAAATAGAGGAAGTTCGGAACCAAAATAAAGACAAGCACAGCTCAATGTGGTAATGGGAATATGACAAAATATATCTGCTACACTTATTCGTACCCCTGATACTGTAAAAAGTTCTACAACCCGGTGTATTTGTGTAATTGAGGGAAATCTTATTAAAGGGATAGTAAACACCAACAATGTTATAGTTTAAAAGATAGATAATACCTTTATTTAACATTCTTCAATTTTGCATAACCAACACTGTTATAGAAATATACTTTTACCTCTGTAATTACTTTGTATCTAAGCTTCAGCTGACTGCCTCCTTGTTTCATATCTTTTGACAGACTTGCATTTCATTAAATTAGTGCTGAGTACAATGTTATTTTTATGAAACACATGAACTAACGCCCTCTAGCTGTGGAAAAACTATCAAATGCATTCAGATAAGTGGCGGCCTTCAAGGGCTTAGAAATTAGCCTACCTAGGTTTAGCTTTCAACAAAGAATGCCAAGAGTAAAAAGCAAATTTGATGATAAAAGTAAATTAGAAAGTTGTTTAAAATTGCATGGCCTATCTTAATCATGAAAGTTTAATTTGGACTTTGCTATCCCTTTAAAGTAGACCATAAGCATGTAAACGGTATTAGTACAGCTACGAATTTGCTTTGCGAAAGGCAAATATACGGATATAATTTACTTTTTTTATATATATATATATTTTTTTTTAAATATAGAAAGAACGCCTATTGTTACATTTCAATTTACAATAACAATGTGTAAAATATAAAGAAAATTACAGCATAAATACCGGTGGGCTTATAATGGGAATCAGTTGAGATTGCATGCAAATAATATTCAGATATTTAAAAACATCAAATAATAACAAGAAAATATTCAACTTTAAGTGTATGAAATAGAAATTCAGCCAGCCATGCTATTTAAGGTTTCCAGTTGCCACTATGGAGATTCTCAATAAACAAACTAATTTTTGCAATATACTTTTATTATCAAATTATGCTTGTAGTAAAATGTATTTCTTTTTGAAGGGATATATACAGACGCGGCATATGCCTAGTGCACCCACAGAGATCTAGTATGGGTTTGTATAATGCAAGTTGAGTCATCAGTAACAAGATATAGTCTACTGGCAGCTTTGTGAACAAGCACAGTATTTTAATGAGGGTACAGTTGGGAAGCACAGTATCTGATATATGCCTCTGAAACAGTAATAACATTTACTAGAAGCATTTTTGCTAATAGAAGTACAATGCTAAATTAAAATGCATCTATACACATTTCAATGTTAATATTCTGTCACTTTAATCTACCAAAACAATAGGCTCTACAGATGTTCACAAGCAAATAATTGTTTCATCAAAAAAATGTGTTTCAGTTATTACCTAATGTTTGGTTTAATGGAATTTAGCTTATGCGGGCATTAATTTCAGCTGAATATTGGAATTGGATTTGTTACAGTTATTTCAAATGGGAACAGTAAATATATACAATTTTAACAAAAATCTTACATTATAGAGTTCAGTAATTAAAATAACCTATCTTTGAATGTTAACAGAACATATAAACATATAACTTGCTGACTGAATTTGAGTCAATGACAGAGGTACAGCTGAAGTCAAAGTGACTGAAACTGTCTGAGCATTCCCTAGTCTCCCCCCTCCTTATGCTAGGTTAAGGCTTGATTGGACAAGTCTGTGTGGTTAAAATATAACATTTAGTGCCTGACCGTCTGTTCCCAACATCAATCATTAGTAATACTATGGCAGGATTGGACAGGGGACAATGGCCACATGCATTGGTAGACCCCCTGTGCATTATTATAAACAAATGAGCTGATTAGCAAAACAATATTGCCCCTACCCCCTTCCTGCACCTTTTGTGGCACCAAAGGCACAACCAAATGAATGAAGTGATTTGGTCAAGCAAACATTCGTTCTTCGTCTTTTCCGTACAATAATGTATTTTGCTGTTCATGTAGTTGGCGACTTGTCGAATCTGCATAAATTTGGACTCATTTGTATTCATCTGAAACCAAATGCTCATCTCCAATAGACTCTATTTATTAAGTCGGGAAACCTGTATGACTATGTAAGGATAAGACAAAAATAAAAATATTAAAGTAGAGGAGCGCTAAAAGCTAAATACTATTTGTTTTTAATTAAGAGTCAATAAGATTTATTGCCCTCCTAGACCACTGAGCTTTTAGCGCTCCTCTACTTTAATATTGTTATTTTGTCTTAACTATTTGTCAATCTTAGGGAAGGATTGGCTAGTAAGGGAGCTAGGAGTCACTATTGGGCACCATACCTAGCTTTTATATGGACTATGTAAGCATCCCCTGCTTGCATTTAAAAGGACATGATACTCATAAGCTAAACACTTCAAATTTATGCAGCACAACTGTAAAAATCTGAAAAGAAAATATTACATGGACATCTCTATGTAAAAAAGGAAGATATCTTGTCTCAAATTTTCCTCCGCTCACCAGAGTAAGTGTTCTGTGAGCAGTTATCCTTTTATTACTCTCTTTAGTGTCATCTGCATGGTGCAAAAAAACCCGCTAATCAGTATCATCAGTGCTGAGTACACACTGTGCTTTATTGAACTCTCATGAGATTTTCACCAAAATCTTGTGATATTTCATAGTAAACTTGCTTAAAATAAAGTGACTGTGTATGCACATGCCATGTCTGGAACAAACATCTTAATTGGATGTTTAACATCCCTTTACAGTAGCATGTGGTTATTAAAGACATTTTGATGTCAAATATCTTTCATGTTAATGTGATATTTTAAGTCAGCTTTTTATAGATATGCTACATAACTTTTAAATAATTCAACCTTTGGGTAATATGTCCCTTTAATAGTCCTGCTCCCTATTCTCACAAGCCAATCGTGCAAGATCAGGGCTTGTCAATCATTTCAGACAAGCCAATCAAAGATGATTTAAAGGGACACTGAACACTAAATACATTTCATACACCTCCCTCTAATCATGGGGAAAGAGTTGATGTAAACAGGTCAGCACTGGAATGTAGTGAAGAAAGATAGATTTCAACATAGTGGCACCCATGACTAGAGAGGGGGCGGTGAATAACATAAATACTAGACTTATAAAATGTATTTAATGATTAACTTAGCCACTTCAGAGTTGGTGAAGAGGTTAGGAAGAGTTATGACACTGCAACATCCACAGCTTAATATCTTTAAAGCATAGGATCCCAAGCTATAAGGCCCCATTTAAACAGATGTTATTAATTATCTAGCCATTATATGCCCAGCAGGAATTGCTAAAAGGCATATGACTAGGGTTGGCAACTCTCTTGAAGAAGAAAAATTGGTGGTGTCAATTAGCATACATTTGCATTTCTAATTAGACAACATAACTCAGAAAGATAGCAACTAGGATTAATATGTATTTAAATATCTTATTCTTTATTATCTACATAATAACACTGACCATGCCAGTAACATACTAGCTAGGTGGTAACTCTACATGTGGCATGTTATTTGTAAAAATATATATAAAATGCATATTGGTGCAATAAATGCACGTGCAAACTCCGGAGTCTAGGTGGAAAACTAAGGGACACGAAAACCCAAAATGTTTCTTTCATAATTCACATAGAGAACACAATTTTAACAACTTTCCAATTAATTTATATTATTAATTTGCTTCATTCTCTTAGTGTCCTTTATTGAAGAAACATCATTGCACATGGGTGAGCCAATAACATGAGGCATATATGTGCAGCCATCAATAAGCAACTAATGAGCCTACCTATATTATTTATTTTATTTTATTATTATTCTTTATTTATAAAGTGCCAACAGATTACGCAGAGCTGTCCATGGGTACAAAGTACAGTACAATACAATATAAAAGACACCAGACAAAGTTTAACAAACAAATACAGGGGGAATTAAGGGCCCTGTTCCCGTGGGAACTTACAATCTAGATGGGTAGGATGGTGAGAAACAGGAGGTGGGGATTGCAAAGGTGAGAATGATGTTAGTGTGGAGTTAGATGAGGGCAGCTATTAGGCAAGTGGAGTTCATTAGTTACTGATTTGGTTATAGGCTTCCCTGAACAAAAAGGTCTTTAGAGAGCTTTTAAAGGAGGAAAGGTTAGGGGAAAGTCTGACAGCTTGAGGAAGTGCATTCCAGAATGTTGGTGCCACACGAGAGAAGTCCTGTAGTCTAGCATGGGAAGAGGTGATGGTAGAAGATGCAAGGAGCAGGTCATTGTTGGACCTTAGGGGATGGGCTGGAGTATATTTGTTGATGAGTGAGGACAGATGGGGGGGGGGGGGGGCTGCGTTGGTAAGGGCTTTGTAGGTCAGGGTGAGAATTTTGAATTTAATTCTGCTGTGAATGGGGAGCCAGTGAAGGGACTCGCAGAGAGGTGCAGCAGATACAGAGCATCGGGAGAGGTGGATTAGCCTAGCAGAGGCATTTAGGACGGATTGAAGAGGGGAGAGAGGGAGGTGACAGGATGAAGAGAGCAATTGGATGTGGGATATGAAGGACAGATTGGAGTCAAGTGTAACTCGTAGGCAGTGGACTTGGGGTGATGGGGAGATAGTGGTGTCACCAACAGTGATTGAAAAGTTAGAAACCGGGGTAGAATTAGAGTGGGGGATTAGAAGGAGCTCAGTCTTGGACATGTTGATTTTTAGGTGCTGAGAGGCCATCCAAGAAGAAATGCCAGATAAGCAGACACTGATGTGAGAAAGGACAGAATGTAAAGGGATAGGGATACCTATGTATTCTTTTCAACAAAGGATACCAAGAGAATGAAACAAATTAGATAATATAAATTAATTTGAAAGTTGTTTAAAATTGCACACTCTCTCTAAATCCGGAGAGAAAACATTTGGTTTCATATCCCTTTAAAAGTGGTAAAAATTGTTCAAAACTGAAGTTTTAGTTGAACTTCCAGGACTAGATTTTGACACTCATGGTGTAGATGTATACATTAAAGGGACAGTAAAGTCAAAATTAAACATTCATGATTCAAGTGAAGCTTGCAATATTAATCAACTTAGCAATTTACGTTTATTATGAAATTTGCCTTGTTTTCATGTTATCCTTTGTTGAAGCATAAATCTAGGTAGACTGATAGGAACTTAGGAGCGTGCACGTGTCTTTAGTAGTCTATGACTATGTATAACATTGCTATAAACTGCTGCCAGATGGCTATAGACAGGTGCATGCTCCCAAGCTCACTTAGGATTACTCTATAGAGAACTAAGCAAAATTGATAATAGAAGTAAATTGGAAAGTTGTTTAAAATGTCATGCTCTGTCCAATCAATTTAAGTTTAATTTTTACTTTACTGCCCCTTTAAGTCCCTTCATCAGCTGTTTTGAATGCAAATTATTCCAACAAGATTTCATGTACCCTGGGCCAATGTTGCTGAAATTGTACCAGCACCATCTATACCACATCTTGCTGATTTTTTTTATTTTGCCTAATGTTTGCAGGTGTGTAGAGAAGTCTCAAGACACCAGTCGTGCCCAGGATTACAGAGCCCTTACCTTGCCAATGGTGCTTGTAGTCACACATGCGTGACAGTGCGATCATCATGGCACAGTATAATGGTAGCAGCGCAGCGCACAGTCGCCAACTCTTCCCCTGTCCCATTTCAGTAAAACAGTGCAGCTTTCCTGCCAGGTAGAATGAGGTAAATCCCAAGCCAGAAAAGGCAACTGTCAGATTGAAAACAAAGAAATAAAATGAGAATAAAACTGATAACATTTATACATTGCGGGATCTCTCCATTAGGATTGCCCGTGAGACATAGAATAAGAAGTGTGTTTATATAAAAACTAGTCCTAAAGCCCGTTCACACGGGCCATTTTTTGCAGTACAGCGGTCCCACCCCTTGCTCTCTCTCTCCCCCTCTCTTTTGCACTCTCTCCCCCTCTCTTTTATGCTCTCTCCCCCTCTCTTTTGCGCTCTCTCTCGCTCCACCTCTCTTTTGCTCTCTCTCTTCCCCCTCTCTTTTGCGCTCTCTCCTCCCCTCTCTTTTGCTCTGTCTCTCCTATTTTTTTGCTCTCTCTCTCCATCCCTCTTGGCGCCCATGGGAGCCAGATTTACCGCATGGCTATTGGATAACAGGTGAAATCGTCACCTCTTAGCAAAAAATATTTTAGCCGTAGGCTGCTGTAGCAGCTAAGAACGCGATCGGTTGAAACAAATAAAGGAGCTTTAAACATGAAGTATCTTATACTTCATGAATGAAAGTCCCCTTTATTTGTTTCAACAGTCAATCCTAGCGTTTGTACAATGCTAGGATTGACTTTCAATTTAACTTCTGTTTCAGGCAAGCCTGAAGGCTTACGCGGACACAGTTACATTCAGGGCCATTTGGCCCTTGTTAAATCGGCCCCTAGATCTTCAAATGTGGCGATTTTTTTTTTTTTTTTTTATAATTTCTTTTTATTGAGGAATATGATAAATATAACAAGAACAAATAGTCTCTTCATAAAGGTTACAGTGAGACTGTATAAGAAGACAGAGAGCATATACAATGACAAAGCAAAAAGTTTCAACCAACCCACTGAATTAATAAAACCATAACGGAATAAGACATTGCAGTGGGATCTAGATGCAATCCTCATTTTAACAATTTTATAACATGTTGCACTGACTAGTTAGGAGCCAAGTATTTAGGCCAAATGGTCTAGAAATATGAAATATAACTTGTAGCCAGATAGGCAGCTCATTGTGAGCTTCAAAAGAGTATATATAAATGAATATTTAGTAAGGGGGGGGGTGTATCTCAAAGAGGTCAATAACAATCAGCGGGTAAGCACCGCTTGAAATGTAAGTTATTGAGCTAGAATGCATAGCTTAATGCTTAATCTTAAGAATATTATAAATTTTGAGCAACAATGGCGGAGTTTTAGCAAATGTTTAAGAGGGATAACATCCCTCTAGCAAGGAATATATAATACAAAAAGGTTAGTAAAATTTAGCTTGAAAAAGGTAGTACCTAGTATCACACATGTTTTAGCATGACCAAATTTGGGGGTATATGTGATAGTAGGAAGAATGTGCAGTATAGGAGACTTAAGGATAACAGGAGCATCCCTAACCTGCTTGGGCTAAGTACTAATTATCTAATATAGTAGGGTGATGATCACTAATTACTAAGGGAACAAAGATCCATGGTATATAATGAAACTAGGCTACATAGTTGAACTGACAAAAGACACGGATGAGGTCTTCAAGGGGTAATAATATGAGTACCTAGGTAGTCTATATACTTTTTGACCAATTTGATAAAGTTGCTAACGGTTTTACACTGGATACATACTATATGTCTGTAGACTGTAATCATATCATGAACAACTGTTCAAGTTTAAATACAAAAAAACAAAACAAACAAAAAAAAAAACACCAGTTCTGCATATATGCTATACAAAAAAGGATATACACCTACATTACCCTTCTAAAAAAGCTAGGTTAAGATAAATAAAAATACCTAACTAAGGGTTTGTTTGAAAACAGTGCAAGTATTACTAATACATAGATTAGAAACTGTGTTAAGGGCAGTAAATGATATGCAGCATAGGCAATAGACAGCCTCGGTATAGCTGATTATTATAACAAAGGGTATGTATTGAGGTCAGAGTATTCTTTTGGGTAAAAGGCACAAAAGGTATTACATTTACTATAGCAATGGCAATGCAAATTACAAACAAAAGAAAAAAGGTTTTAATGAGGGCTTTGATAAAAACGTGAGGGTTAAAGCTGCACCTCGGGTATAGGTTTAAGGATAGGGGCAGAAGTTGAAATATATCCACAGCAGCAGATCTGTCAAAGTCTTTACCATCTGCTCCCTTAACATTAATTTCCAGTTTGGCGAAAAGGATCTCTATATAGCCACCTAACAGATATCAGGGCTGTATCTGAACGTTAATGTTTACCCCGTGTCCAGTCTATGTTGTGAGTCGTTAGGAGGAAGTAGCCTGCTCTCCCACTCAAGGATCAATGTAGTTTGGGTCCGCGTGGCATTACGAGCAAGTCCCATAGGCATACCTGATCGAGCCAATTGTTTCCAAAGCAGTGTCGCATGCTGAAGCCTGGGGGTGAGAGACACCCTAGATGAGTAAGTGCCGAGTGTCAGCCGATGATAGGCAAGTCTCAACTTCTGCTCCGTTGGTCCGGCCGCCACCTCCGGAGCAGGGCCCCTCAGGGAGCAATTTGGTTTGACTGTGTCACTCGGTGCTGAACATATAGCACTGTCAGATGACGCTGGGGTATCAGTAGATTGTACATTTTGCGGTTGCTTCACGGTCGTCTCCCTTCTTATGTCAGGGGGAATGTTTCCATCTTCCAATTTGAATGATTCACGTATGGTGGAAACAAGCTGGCAATATCCATCTGTCATCACTTTTTCAAGCCCTTGCAAAAGGGATAATATAGAACTTAAATCTTCCTTCATGATTCCCTTACCTCAATCTGAAAGGTTATAGCTGTAAGTGGAGGGAAAAATAGGCACCACCAATATTTACTCCGTAGGCAATTGATAGATATAAAGCTGAGCAAGTTAGCAACTTCTGTTTTACCCGGGAACCCGGGGGGGGGGGGGGGGGGGGAGATGTTGAAAATTACTTGTAAGGCCACAGCCTAAGATTAAACAGTCCGGAACAGGTCAGCAACAGTGCATAGGTATGAAGCAAGAGTATATCCAGATAGAGATGAACTTCAGAGATCCGAATATGATAAATGAATGGATCAATTATAGGGTAGCTCCACAGAATTTGTTAGTATAGTTAAGCATTTCTCAGAGCTCCATTATTTCACGTCTGTAATGGCTGCCGTCCGGACACGCCCCCCAAATGTGGCGATTTTTAATGAATTAAACAAAACAAAAAAGTTTAATTTAAAATATTAATAAATGTTTATACTAACTTTCATTTGGGATTGTTCACTGTCATTCTGAATACAAATTTTACCTGAAAGGTTTGTGTGTGTGGGAGGGGTCGCTGATGATGAGTTTATGCAACCACGAGGGCAGTGGCCAGAAATAGTTTGGAAACCTCTGATTAATAGGACATTTTTGCATAAGAAGGTTCCTTTAACTCCTTTACTGTCAGGTACACTCAATCTAGACACTATTTAATACATATTATGATCCTTTGAAACTGAACATTGACTTTGAGGGTCATTTTTATGTGCAGCTACACATATTTCTGAATTTCTCCGGATTCATTGATGAAAGCAAAGATCAGAGGGAATTTAAATTAAGATTGACTTGATAAATGTCTTCCAGTCTCTGCTACTATGTTATAAAGCAAAATGTCTTGGCAGTAACACAGGACCGAGACACAGAACAATCATTTAAAAGTGTCATCAGCAGTAAAAATAGATTTAAAGCTCTTGGAAGCAAACACAACTACAATTTTTGCCATTATGTCAGTGCTTATGGGAAGTCTGTCAGCTATTTTAATTAGATAGACTTTTACTAGAGCTTAAAGGCTAACAGATATCACAAAAAAGTACATGTAAAAAATACAAAGAAGAGATTTTTTGCTCTTTAAAGACAAGTTATCTGAAGTTTAGTAGACTTGGTTTTATACTGCAGCACAAGCTATTTACAACCAGACCATCAATTGTGAGAAATTGCATAAAACTGTGTTGAGACAATAAATAGTTATTATTTCATTTATTATAATTAAAGGGACAGTAAAGTCAAAATTTGACATTCATGATTTAGACAGAACATACAATTTTAAACAACTTTTCAATTTACTTCTATTATTTCATTTGCTTCCTTCTCTTGTTATCCTTTGCTGAAAGGTTTATCTAGGAAAGCTCAGGAGCAGCAAAAAACCTAGATTCTAGCTGCTGATTGGTGGCTGCATATATATACTGATTGTCATTGGCTCACCCATGTGTTCAGTTAGAAACCAGTAGTGCACTGCTGTTCCTTCAAACAAATGATACCAAGAGAATGAAGCAAACTTGATAATAAGCAAATTAGAAAGTTGTTTAAAATTGTATGTTCTACCTAAATCATGAAAGAAAAATGTTGGGTTTCATGTCTCTTTAAAGAGAAGCCAAGTTACTTTACTAAACAAATTGTGACAGTATTAGAAAGTGAAGTGCACGTTCAATTTAAAGGGACAGAAAAATAAAAATTAAACTTTAATAATTCAGGCAGAACGTGCAATTTTAATCAACTTTCCAATTTACTTCTATTATCAAATTTGGGATCTTTTCCAGATAAGCCCCGCCACTAATGCAAAAAGTGCACGCGCGAAAAGTTAAGCCCCACCACTTTTGCCAGCTCCAATTTAATGCACGCACGCAGTGACTTTAGAGCTGTGGGAAGTGTTTATTGGAGGGTTCAGGGTTGTATTCGGTTTGCTACCTGCACACACGCACGCACGCAGTGACTTTAGAGCCATGGGAAGTGTTTATTGGAGGATTCAGGGTTGTATTCGGTTTGCTACCTGCACACACGTCTGTGTAGCTTGTAATCCCTAATAACCTGTAGCTAGCTACCCGAGCCAATGCCCTTACTCCTTTTAGAAAAGAAACTGTCACAATTGCGATCAGCTGGAGCCCGTTAAACCAGCTGGTTGCCAAAGAGGTCAGTTTCTTTTCTAAATATCATCGTTTGCTGCTCGAGTTGTTGCCGTAAAGTCTGTGTTGAGTTTGACATATATCTGCCTGCATAATGTATTGTGATCAAGAAATGTGCACAACATAGTGGCGGGGGTTAACTTTTTGGCGGGGCTTATCTGGAAAAGATCCCAAATTTGCTTTGTTCTTTTGTTATCATTTGTTAAACACTAAACCTAGGTACCCTGATAGGAGCTTAGGAGTGTGCAAGCGTGTATAGTAGTCTATGGAAGCAGTGTTTGTAACTATGCATAACATTGCTAGAAACAATGTTGCAAACACAGCTGAAAAATGGCTAAAGACACATGCACACTCCTGAGCTCACCTAAGATTACTCTTTAAAGGGGCAGTAAACCTAAAAAATAATGTTATATAATTCTGCACATAGTGCAGAATTATATAACATTATCTTAGCGCAAACATTGTACATTAAAGTATTGCAGCCATATTTTATGATAAAGTCTAGTTTTTTAGACCGCCGCTCCTTGCTCTGCTGAGCAGATCTGTTTTTTTTCTTAAGCGCATCTGGGCAGCTGTCTACTCAAAGCCGGCCTGATCGCGCCTTTAATCTCAATGTAGCTCGCTCCCGCTACCAGACCAGAGTTGGAGCGAGCTACTTTAAGTTTAAAGGTGCGGTTGGGCCAGCTGTGAGTAGAGAGCTGCCCAGATGCGTTTAAGGAAATTCCGAAAAAAAACCAGACCTGCTCAGCAGAGCAAGGAGCGGCGGTCTGAAAAACTAGACTTTATCATAAAAAATGGCTGCAATACTTTAATGTACAATGTTTGCGCTAAGATAATGTTATATAATTCTGCACTATGTGCAGAATTATATAACATTATTTTTTAGGTTTACTGCTCCTTTAACAAAGGGTACCAACAGAACTATGCAAAATTGATCATATAAGTAAACTGGAACATTCTTTAAAATATCATGCACTATCCAATCCATTAAGTTTAATTTTGACTTTACTGTCACTTTATTTGTAAAATTAGGGTGTAATTTTGGTGCAACATTAGGGGTGAGATTACAGGGTCACATGTTTGTAAGCACTGGGGGCTGATGATTTTTAAGATCAGTTGGGCATAAAGCCTCATCTCTCACCCTGAAATAAAAGGTGGGGGAGCACACAAGAATCCCCTTACAGTGTAACTATAAACCACATGATCGGTTGAGATATTATATATAGGTTCACACACACACTGAGAAAGAGCTGCACTCATTCTCTCCCCTTTCTTTGTCTTTCTGTTTTTCTCTTTTTTCTTCACCCTTTTTTTCTCTATTAACCCTTTTGTCTCTCACTGTTATCTTTTGTATCTCTACCCCTCACCCCCATTCAGTTTTTTTTAATCCACTTCATAAAAAAGATGACTGAGGGTGATATTTTTTAGGGACAGTGAATGTAGGAAATGTGAGAAACAAAATAAACAAATAATAATAATTACATACTGCGCAGGTATTATCCATTGAAATCATTGTCCCTATAAACTGAACACATGATACTAAAACCCCCAGAAAACTCAGTGCACTAGAGGCAGAAAGGTAACGGCTCAATATCCAAGCAGTCACCTCTTATAGTAATTTATAAACGTTAAAGGTTACACACTAGCGCAAGCAACATATTATATCGTAGTTTATACACGATCCAATTCTAGCAGCTTGTGTTTATTTACTCCTTTACTCACTGCTCCCTTCCTTGTTTAATGATGGCATAGGTCATCCAAATCAAAGGAATCCAAATACTCTTATGGGCTCTATTTATCAAACGCGGGCGGACAGGGGCGGGCATATTCTCCCTTCTCAGCCCGGCTTCTCATCTGGCAGGCAGCAATCCGTTGCCTGCATTTACCATTGCACACAAGCCCCCCATGTGCGCTCATATGCAACACTGCCTGCGCACAGCCAATCACGCTCAGGCAGAAGCTGTCAATCTCCCCTGTCTGAAGAGACTGGGGAGATTAAAATTCTCCACCTAAGAGGTGGAGAACAGGGCAGGGAAGTGGCGGTCTAATAGTCGCTGCTCGATAAATCCTAACTGTGTGAACCTGCAGTCAGGATTTAGATAAATCGAGCCCTAAGTAATGTTATTCACAAGAGTTGTACTACTCCAATATGCAGAAGATAGCAGGTTGAGTGATTACAATGCCTCATTGTAACCCCCGTCTCTGGAACCAGTAGATCCTAAATGGAGCCTCATCACAGACTATGGTCAATCCTCAACACTTTAAGCAGCAAACAGACTCTACGCATACCTGATGAAATAGCTTTGGGACTTGAGAAACGTGTTGCAAGCATTTTAATAGCCATGTATTTTTGCATTTTAATAAAATATACTTGAAGTATGTTTCCTGATTCTGTGATTCTGTTTTCTAGAATACTGGATTGGTATATGAAAAGAATTCCAGACTTTGGGATAGTCTTGGAAGATTATGCACACCTGCTACCTATTTGGACAATTTGTGACATGATATTTGTCAGGGTGCCGGGAATCAGACTGAGACGAGAAGTGCAAAAATATTCACACCTTTATTAATAGCAAAAAGTAATAAAAGTGCACAAGTCAAATAACAAGCCAGGAATCAAAACCAGAGCTGGTAGTCAGACAAGCCAAGTCAGGAGCCAAAGTGAGTAGTCAGACGAGCCAGAATCAGGAACAAGGAGAACAGCAGAGTCAGGAACAAGCCAGGGATCAGGAACCAGGAGGGACGTCAGACAGCCAGGTAATACACAGGAGCTCTCACAAACAGGTCTGAGACAACGCAAGGGCAAAGAATACTGAACAAAGGCCCTTTAAATAATAAGTGATGACATCACAATTCTGAGTCTGCATCCTGTCTCACATGGATGATGTAAACCAGTCTGGCCATAAAAGTTAGTGCAGGAAGTGAGCAGCATCTCCCAGAATGCACCAAAGTCAGCAAGAGAGGTGAGTAAAATGGCTGCCAGCAGCACATGGCCAACAAGGCAGGGAAAAACCCTAACAGTACCCTCCCCTCAACGACCCCTCCCCCGCGGGAGGATAAAAGGCTTATTGGGGAAACGGGCATGGAAGGCACGGAGGAGGGCGGGAGCATGAACATCAGAGGAGGGAACCCATGAACGCTCCTCTTGACCGTAGCCCCTCCAATGAACCAGATACTGTACGCGGCCCCTGGACATACGAGAGTCAATAATGCTGCTGACCTCATACTCCTCATGGTTGTCAACAAAGATAGGACGGGGACGAAGCAACACAGTGGTAAACCGATTACAAACCAATGGTTTCAAGAGGGAAATATGAAAAACATTGGAGATGCGCATTGCAGGAGGAAGGTCAAAAGCGTAGGCCACAGGATTGACCCGTTGGAGCATTCGAAAAGGACCAACATAACGGGGAGCCAGTTTATTGGAAGGCGCATGAAGATTCAAGTTGCGGGAGGACAGCCAAACTCTCTCACCAACCTGGTAGGAAGGTGCAGGCAGATCAGCCTGGAACTTTTGGCGCTGCATAGAACAATGAAGGCAATCCTGAATCTGCACCCACGTGGAACGGAGTTGCCGGAGATGCTCCTCCAAAGCCGGAATACCCTGAGACATGAATGAATTGGGCGACAAGGATGGTTGAAACCCATAATTCGCCATGAACGGGGACAACTTGGAGGAAGCATTAATTGCACTATTACGAGCAAACTCTGAACAAAGTAACAGTTCAGACCAATTATTGTGGTGATCTGAGACATAGCAACGGAGGAACTGTTCCAGAGCTTGATTAGACTGTTCCGCAGCCCCATTGGATTGAGGGGGATATGCCGAGGAGAAGGAGAGCTGGATCCCCATTTGAGCACAAAAGGAACACCAAAATCTGGAGACAAACTGGCTACCCCGGTCTGACACTATCTCCTTGGGTAACCCATGTAAACGGAAGACCTCCCGGGCAAAAATTGAAGAAAGCTCCTGAGCGGTAGGCAACTTCTTCAAGGGAATGCAATGTGACATTTTAGAAAAACGGTCAACCACCATAAGGATAACAGTATTGCCATTGGAAACAGGGAGCTCGGGCAGGATTGTTGAGTGACAGACCAAATCATTTGGTTCTTGCCTGGGTGACCTGCGGCTTTAGGATAGTGGTAAGTGTGCAAAAGTTTAGTTAGAAGATTCTCAGGAACAAAACACTTACCACTAGGTTTCTCAGGAGGTGCATTGGTTTGTGCAGCCAGGATCTCCTCCCCCAAGGGAGAAGTCAAATTAGTACGTATGGTAGCCAAAATATGGTCAGGAGGTATAACTGGAGTAGGTACAGACTCCTCCTTGGACAGAGGTGAAAATTGTTGAGAGAGGGCATCAGCCCTAACAATCTTACTACCAGGCAGGTAGGAGACCACATAATTAAACCGAGACAAAAATAGCGCCCATCTGGCCTGTCGGGGCGACAAACGTTTTGCTTCAGATAGATAAGTTAAATTCTTGTGGTCAGTAAGAATGAGCACTGGCACACTAGTACCCTCGAGAAGATGCCTCCATTCCTTGAGTGCCAAAATTATGGCCAGTAATTCCCTGTCGCCAATTTCATAATTGCACTCCGCTGGAGACAATTTATTAGAGAAGAAACCACACGGATGCAAGGAACCATCAGGTGTAGGACGTTGAGACAAGAGGGCACCTACTCGGGGGGCGTGTCCAGGCACTAGCAGAAGATGGCTGCTAATCTGAGAGCTCAAGCTACAGGATATACTTTCCACCAAGATATCTGACTGTTTTTGATGCCATCCAGCACAAAATTTTGATGCATCTTATAGAGCAAGCTCTGCTGGTCTGGGCAATACTAAATTTGTTTGTATAAGAGTCTCGCAGACTGGACCATTGAGGTTTGTGGTGGCCTCGTGGAGGACAGCCTTAGCACCCCCCCCGGGTAACCGGGTGATAGGAGAATATAGGAGTTTCTCCTCTGTCAATATAAATATAGTTTTGCAGCTGAAACATGTCGGAAACACATTTAAACTTGCGGGATCTGCTGGCTGAATACGAGCGCACAATATGCGCGAGATTTGATCGCCTCTTGGCATATATGGACAGTGCCCATTCTGAGCTTAAAGCATCTGAGGACCGGAGACAACTGAGAGCAGAGATCTCGGGATTGAAAGCTATACCGCAACCCAATACAGAACCCCCGCTGGCAGCGGGGGTTCTGGATCATGATCAGATGACAACCCCCTGAGAGCTCGATACCTGCCCGGTTCACTTGCGGGAGCAAGGAGACACGCACTGTGGCGGAGGTCAGGAGAAATACGCACCCTGAAGCACTGATACCAGACAGCTTGCCTGAGGAACTAGGACTACCGGTGTCAGACCATCCTCATCTGAGGACTGTGGGGACTGTCGCCCTGTTTCATAGCTCAGAAGTTGTATGCCGGGCCCACCCGCTGCTATCAGCTGTCTGGTATATCCGAATAGGAGCGTCTTTCAGGCTGGTAATGTATGGCTGGCATTGCGGCCCACTTGAGGCCTGGATTTTTCACTCTGGATACAGAATTGGTGATACCGGGGGTGTCCGGACTGGCGTGGGGTAGAGATATAAGCCCTGATGCAGTCCCTATGTTAAGGCTCTGCTCCTACCCTGATATGGCTGTTGATGTTTCTGAATGACGGCCTTCAGGCCTGAATATTCAACCAGAGTGGATTCTAAAAACAGGGGACCTGTGGGACATTCAAGCAGTTCTCAGAGAGAAATATAGTGCTTAGTGATTTAGTTACTGAATTTTATTAATATGTGATGTTTTTTCCACGACAGTCTTGTAACCATCTTCTTTGTCCTAAATAATTTAATGTGCAATGTAATATACTGCAGATGTATGTATTAATGGCTAGATAGCTCCGGATTACTTGTATGAACATGTTTTATAGCTCTGTTTCTTTTTCTTTTTTTTTCCTTCCATGATAGTGTTATAACCATCTGCTTTGCCCTAAGTACTTAAATGTGTAATAGAGTATAATACAGCTGTATGTATAAATTGTTAGATAGCTCTGGTTTACCTGTATGAGTATAATTTATAGCCCTAGCACTATCCCTGTATGCAGTATCAAAGTATTTAGGGAGGGTTCTAATTATAAAGATGCCTGCGGGCAGCATTGTCTAAATCTCACAACAGCATTGGGATGAACCCTGGCTTTTGGTATATAACTTCCTGCCATAGTATAACTGAATTAAAACATGTGTGAGTATCAATAAGCCACATTATAGTTGATCACCAGCAACGCTCTGCGGAGTCACCTAACTTTATATTATTCTAAGATTTGTGCTAATAAACTCTTTTATAAACCAGATTTCTATAAGGGTTTAGAATAATTCCATGTATTTATAGGTTAGTTATGCCCGACTTGTACAAATGTATGTGAGTATTTTATGCGATTGATATGTATAGGCCTAAAAGCGGTCTATAACTTGTAAAACCCCTCAGCTAATACGCTGTGCAAGTGAAGGTCCAAAAGTGGCCTGAGTAATTTTGGGGAGGGGCAAAAATAGAGGGTAGCTGAGAGGTTGCTCCCCAACCTGCCTATTTTTGCCTAGAGATGAATATGTTAGTCATTATATCTGTATTTAGTTCATTGAGCAACCTGTATGTTGTATATTATTTTTTTTTACCCTCAATAAAAAATAATTAAAAAAAAAAAGGGCACCTACTCCAGTCTCAGACACATCGACCTCAAGAACGAAAGGCAGGACAGGGTTAGGATGAGCCAGAACTGGAGCGGCAGCAAAGGCAGTCTTAAGACTATCAAAGGCCTTAATGGCAGTAGGTGACCAATGGAGTGGATCATTCTCTTTACGGGTCATGTCTGTGATAGGTTTGACCAAGGAAAAAAAGTTTTTAATAAACTTTCTATAGTAATTGGCGAACCCCAAAAAACGTTGAATAGACCGAAGACCAACTGGGCGAGGCCACTGCAGAACTGCAGATAACTTGTCAGGATCCATGGAGAACCCTGCAACGGAGATAACATAACCTAGGAAGGTTACTTGAGTCTGATGGAACTCACATTTCTCAAGTTTACAAAACAGGCCATTCTCACATAGTCTCTGAAGAACCCGTGTAACATCAGAACGATGAGCCTCAAGTGTGGTTGAGTGTATGAGGATGTCGTCTAAGTACACCACAACACACTGTTGCAACATATCTCGTAGGACATCATTAATAAATTCCTGGAAAACAGCAGGAGCATTACATAGGCCAAAGGGCATTACAAGATACTCATAATGCCCGCTACTGGTGTTAAATGCTGTTTTCCATTCGTGGCCCTCCTTGATCCTAACGAGATTGTACGCTCCTCTCAAATCAAGGTTAGTAAAGACCATAGCTCCCTTGAGGCGGTCAAAGAGTTCCATAATGAGCGGAATAGGGTAAGCATTCTTAATGGTAAGACGATTAAGACCCCTATAATCGATGCATGGTCTTAACTCGCCACCCTTTTTCTTCACAAAGAAGAAGCCAGCACCTGCAAAAGAGCAGGATTTGCGGATAATCCCCCGCGAAAGAGCATTGGAAACATACTCCTCCATAGCACAATTCTCCGCAAAAGACAGAGGGTAAACCTGGCCCGAGGAGGAATGGCTCCGGCTTGCAGGTCTATGGCACAATCGTAAGACCGGTGAGGAGGCAACGTACCGGCACGCACTTTGTCAAAAACGTCTAGGAACTCTCGGTACTCCTCTGGCAATTGAGATACCGAAGAAGTGCACAAGACTTTAACTGGTTTCTGAAAACAAGTGGAAATACATTGCGGAGACCACGACAAAATTTCGGACCTGCGCCAGTCGAGACTGGGATTGTGCTTTTGGAGCCAGAGATAACCCAGAACAACCGGAAAATGCGGAGAGTTTATCACCAGGAACTGGAGGGTTTCAAAACGGAGAACCCCAGCAGCCATGGATAACGGAGCAGTTTCATGAGTAATGAGTGCTGGCTGAAGGGGCCTGCCATCAATGGCCTCAATAGCAAGCGGAACGGACCGAGGTAAAACAGGAATGGAGTGCTTTGATACAAAAGCACTGTCAATGAAATAGCCCGCAGCACCGGAGTCAACAAGAGCCTGGGTGACTATGGAGGAGTCCACCCAACAAAGGACAACCGTGACCAAAAGGTTTCTCCTTTAGCGGTTCCGGGGACAAGGATAAACTGCCTAAGGTCTGCCCCCAACAGGACCTTAGGTGTGAGCATTTCCCGGCCGTGTAGGACAAGACTTCAAAAGGTGTCCCTGTAACCCACAATAGAGGCAGAGCCCCTCCTTCCTCCTAAAGGCCCTCTCCGCTGCAGAGAGTCATGTGAATCCCAACTGCATCGGCTCAGCAGTACCTGGTGACTCAGGACCAGGAGGCATGGGAGGAGAGGGAGGCATGGGTGAGAACGAACACGTAGGAGACAACGGTACAGGAGGCTTCCGCAAGCGCTCCTTGAAAGAAGGCCTCTCACTTAGTCTGATGTCAATTAGGATAAAAAAAGACACCAATGCCTCGAGATCTTCTGGTAAATCTCTGGCAGCAACTTCGTCTTTAATCGCATCAGAGAGCCCATGAAAGAAGGCGGCAACAAGGGCTTCATTGTTCCAGCCTACCTCTGCGGCAAGTGTTACGGAACTCAATAGCATAATGAGCAACAGATCTTGTACCTTGCTGAATGGACATGAGTCTTTTAGCAGCAGAGGAGGAGCGAGCCAGAACATCAAATACCCTTCCAAAGGAGGCCACAAATTCAGGGTAATTTGAAATCACAGGTTTATTAGTCTCCCACAAGGGATTAGCCCAGGCAAGAGCTGTGTCAGAGAGTAACGAGATGAGAAATCCCACCTTAGCTCTGTCAGAAAGAAACGCCTGAGGTAACATCTCAAAGTAAATGCCCACCTGGTTCAAAAACCCTCTGCACTGATTTGGATCGCCTCCATATCGCTGAGGTAGAGGTGCAGAACCGGACAAGTTCCTAGTAGGACTAGGTGCATCAGTAGAAACAGGAGCAGCCATAACTTGCGGGACACTTTGGTTCAAATGTGCAGTGCGAGTCAGCAGGGTTTGCAGGGCTAGTGCAAATTGATTCAAGGGGTGATCCTGTTCATCCATCCTGGAAATTATGGCAGGTAAAGGTGGATTATTAGCACCATCAGGATTAATGGCCCTTGCGTAATGTCAGGGTGCCAGGAATCAGACTGAGACGAGAAGTGCAAAAATATTCACACCTTTATTAATAGCAAAAAGTAATAAAAGTCCACAAGTCAAATAACAAGCCAGGAATCAAAACCAGAGCTGGTAGTCAGACAAGCCGAGTCAGGAGCCAAAGCGAGTAGTCAGACGAGCCGGAATCAGGAACAAGTGGAACAGCAGAGTCAGGAACAAGCCAGGGATCAGGAGCCAGGAGGGACGTCAGACAGCCAGGTAATACACAGGAGCTCTCACAAACAGGTCTGAGACAACGCAAGGGCAAAGCATACAGGGAGTGCAGAATTATTAGGCAAGTTGTATTTTTGAGGATTAATTTTATTATTGAACAACAACCATGTTCTCAATGAACCCAAAAAACTCATTAATATCAAAGCTGAATATTTTTGGAAGTAGTTTTAAGTTTGTTTTTAGTTTTAGCTATTTTAGGGGGATATCTGTGTGTGCAGGTGACTATTACTGTGCATAATTATTAGGCAACTTAACAAAAAACAAATATATACCCATTTCAATTATTTATTTTTACCAGTGAAACCAATATAACATCTCAACATTCACAAATATACATTTCTGACATTCAAAAACAAAACAAAAACAAATCAGTGACCAATATAGCCACCTTTCTTTGCAAGGACACTCAAAAGCCTGCCATCCATGGATTCTGTCAGTGTTTTGATCTGTTCACCATCAACATTGCGTGCAGCAGCAACCACAGCCTCCCAGACACTGTTCAGAGAGGTGTACTGTTTTCCCTCCTTGTAAATCTCACATTTGATGATGGACCACAGGTTCTCAATGGGGTTCAGATCAGGTGAACAAGGAGGCCATGTCATTAGATTTTCTTCTTTTATACCCTTTCTTGCCAGCCACGCTGTGGAGTACTTGGACGCGTGTGATGGAGCATTGTCCTGCATGAAAATCATGTTTTTCTTGAAGGATGCAGACTTCTTCCTGTACCACTGCTTGAAGAAGGTGTCTTCCAGAAACTGTCAGTAGGACTGGGAGTTGAGCTTGACTCCATCCTCAACCCGAAAAGGCCCCACAAGCTCATCTTTGATGATACCAGCCCAAACCAGTACTCCACCTCCACCTTGCTGGCATCTGAGTCGGACTGGAGCTCTCTGCCCTTTACCAATCCAGCCACGGGCCCATCCATCTGGCCCATCAAGACTCACTCTCATTTCATCAGTCCATAAAACCTTAGAAAAATCAGTCTTGAGATATTTCTTGGCCCAGTCTTGACGTTTCAGCTTGTGTGTCTTGTTCAGTGGTGGTCGTCTTTCAGCCTTTCTTACCTTGACCATGTCTCTGAGTATTGCACACCTTGTGCTTTTGGGCACTCCAGTGATGTTGCAGCTCTGAAATATGGCCAAACTGGTGGCAAGTGGCATCTTGGCAGCTGCACGCTTGACTTTTCTCAGTTCATGGGCAGTTATTTTGCGCCTTGGTTTTTCCACACGCTTCTTGCGACCCTGTTGACTATTTTGAATGAAACGCTTGATTGTTCGATGATCACGCTTCAGAAGCTTTGCAATTTTAAGAGTGCTGCATCCCTCTGCAAGATATCTCACTATTTTTGACTTTTCTGAGCCTGTCAAGTCCTTCTTTTGACCCATTTTGCCAAAGGAAAGGAAGTTGCCTAATAATTATGCACACCTGATATAGGGTGTTGATGTCATTAGACCACACCCCTTCTCATTACAGAGATGCACATCACCTAATATGCTTAATTGGTAGTAGGCTTTCGAGCCTATACAGCTTGGAGTAAGACAACATGCATAAAGAGGATGATGTGGTCAAAATACTCATTTGCCTAATAATTCTGCACTCCCTGTACTGAACAGAGGCCCTTTAAATAATAAGTGCTGACATCACAATGTTGTAAACCAGTCTGGCCATAAAAGGAAGTGAGTAGCATCTCCCAGAATGCACCAAAGTGAGCAAGAGAGGTGAGTAAAATGGCTGCCAGCAGCACATGGCAAACAAGGCAGGAAAAAACCCTGACAATATTTAAATTTTTATGGAGATTTTGTTTATTTTCATAGATTTATGTATCTCCCTTGATCATTATATTGCACCCCCTGTGGGTTCCCTATAATTAGGAAAAGTGTTTTAACTGTAATATTAGAGGTAAGCCCGAGAGGCGTGAAACATGGCAATATATACCCCTTATCTCTTGGGTGCAAATGTATGCACTCCACTCGTAATCTGGCCCTGAATGTCAGAGAGGGTTTTGTTAAGTGTTGCAGACTATCAACTGGTATTGAGTGGGTTATTAGGTGAGTACCTTCCAATGACAATATTGTCTGTGACATTTCTGCTGAGGCAACATGACAATAGACACATTATAGCCCTTGTGACATCGTGGCTGGGATACTTTGGTAGCTGCAATATTGCTGTGAGGATGACACTTATGACAAGAAATTAAGTCATAAAAATAAATTAAAGATAAGTAAAGTTCAGTGCCTTATTCTAGGCTTAGGGTTGCATGAATATACAGTATAAGCATATTCTGCAGAAATTGTAATTCTTAAAGAATGTATTAAAAGAGACATTATAGTATCAACAGGGGCTCTATAACCCCAAAACAGTGCTTAGCAAGTTTGCACTAAACTTTGAGATCAGTATTTTTTATATGTCCATGGTGCTTAGCTAGACAACTTCTCATGTGTGCATACAGTCAAGGGAGTGCATGATGCATGTGCTCCAATTAGAAAACGGAAAAATACTCTAAGCTACCGAGCAGATCTTAAAAAGGAAAAGTCTGTTTTTACTGCAACTGTATTGTAGCTATCAAATCAATGTGGGAATATTGAACCCCTGAACAATTTGCACTTTAAAGAGAAAGGTATTGAAAAAAAAAACTCTTCACTAAACACACATCTTATCACACTCTATGAGAGAGCATTCTCATTCAGTATGCAAAACATATATAGACCTCTGAAACCCTGAAAGATTAAGCTCAAGTGAAACACGAAATGAATACGATTTGTGACTCATTCCAATTGTTTTTTTCTTTAATATGAGGAATTTCTTATAAAAGAGCTAATTTATCTCCATGAAGATAAGCACTAGAGAATTTGAGGGGCGTTATGTTACTATTAAACATGACGTCCCTGATGGGACTAGCTTAGACAGTGATGTATTTATTGGCTTGAAAAATAGATGATCCTCGAAAAAATGTGTAAATCAAATCACTGATTTTACATTATTCTTCAACCTTTATTTATATCTTCAACTAAGTACATTATAAAACACTACAACCTATATTGCTCAAAAAAAGATACAATGTAGGGCTAGATTACAAGTAACCCGCAAACTAACAAATTTGCCCGTTTATGGTGCACGATAACTAACATTATTGCTCAAACAAAATAACCAGAGGCCTGACCGCATTTTTAAATGTGCCTTAACTGCCTCCCCCCCAAAAAATGTGTACTGCTTTTTTTAAAAAAACAACTGCGCTAGACATTTTTTTGGGGTAAAGTTGGCGGCTGTGGTGTTTGGAAAAAAAAAAAACCGCACTAAAAAGTGCCTTTCCATTGCCGCCTATCAGCTTAATTATGAGTGTTAAGCACTATTGGGAAATTAACGAAAGTTGCATTATTCAATCCCCTATAGAGCTGCATTTACAAGTTTAAAAAAAACCCCGCTTGTGCGGACGATATAGGGTTTTTAAGCTCCATACCACACCAAAAACAAGCGCTGATTTGACGTGGTCATGCACGCTTTCCCCATGACATCAATGGGGAGAGCGAGTCAGAAAAAAGTCTAACACCTGCGATCGCGGAAAGAAAAGCTCTGTAACGCAGCCCCATTGATGTCTATGGGGAAAAAGAAAATACAGAGGATAAGTATGTATCTCCAGCGCCAAAAAAATGCTACTACACAGGCTCCTATATGCATCTATATATATATGCATCTATATATGCATCTATATGCATATCTCCCGACCAGATCTTAATTAAATTACAGAAATATCATAGGCTGAAAGGAGCGCTTAGAGCACCTAAAAAGGAGTTCTTAGCTATGTAGAGTCAGAGGGATTAGAAAATAATTTTGGATATCAGATTTTAAAATATAGACATATCTTTTTAATATACATAAAATAAGTTATAAAACAAAATTGTATGACAATCGCACATACAGGATCCTAGAATTACACTCAGAGTATTTGGTTGGAATAACTTGAAGTTAGGACCCTGACAATATTGAAATACTAGGAGTCCTATCTCTATCTCAAGAGAATATTAAATATAAAATCGTCTAAAAAAACAGTCTTATATACTGTACTGACTTGTGTACAAAATAACCCTATCTTTTGTAGATAATACAATATCTGAGATATCCAGATGGGAAATTCACAAAATTACACAAAAAATCCAAAAGACAGATATGGATTCACAATATGGCTAGCAAATACATAGCAAAAACAATTTTAAAACAATTATAAAACTTGGGGGTATTGATGCCTATTAAATATAGTGTCCATATGAAAAAATTTGAAAAAAATAGAAAATTATGATAAAATCAAAACCATGTGAAGTGATAAAAAAGCAATTGCTTAAAAATAAAAAATGAAAAAATGTGAAAAAATGTTAGATATAACTGGTGTACACCTTTTGAAAAATATCTTTGTGTCTCACATAAACTTGTGGACTAATTAAATTCAAAGTCTCATATATAACACAATTGTGAAAAAATGTTGTGAAAAATATATTAATGATATAATATCTTGGTGAAGATTGTATAAGTGGATGTTGAAATAAAAAGTCTTAAAAAATGGTTTGTCCAAATATCCTTCGATTAATACAGTTAAAATCCAATAAATAACAAGTGGAGATATCCTTGCTAAATTGTATTAGTAGTTGGTAGTTCCTAATATGTCCTAAACAGAAAAATAAACAAACATAGTGCAATATTGCTAATCCAAAATTACTGAATAGGTAATAAACTCACCAAATAGGGACCTGAGCCGTGAATATCAGCAAACAATCTACACGTTTCGATCCTTCTGGATCTTTCTCAAGACTTTTAAGGGCCCTTGGTAGTTTGGGGGGGGGGTTGTATTCTGTTATGGGGTGTTTTTTGTTTTTTTATAGCAAAAGAGCTGTTTAACTTAGGGCAATGCCCTACAAAAGACCCTTTTTAGTATCAAGATCTTGATAAAGCTCTCTTGAGCGAAACGCGTCGGCCTTGTGACTGCTGACCCTAATTTGTGTGAAACAATACACAAAAAGACCTTTGATACCAGTGGAAACAGTTTCAATACTGCAACAACCCGGGTTGTCTATTACATACATATCGGAACTTTCTTCACTCCTGCGGTTAGCACTAAGTGCAGGATTTGTTTAACATCACCTTCCTACTCCTATGAAGGATTTTCTATTTGTCATTTAAAAGAAGTTAACCACCATCTAATACCTCCAGCCAATCCCACCCGAGAGACCAAGTTGTGACGTCAGATGCCAAGACACATGCGGCGCTGCTCAGTCACCAGGTAAGAAGGGGAGACGGATGCTGTGAACGGTTCTAAAGAAAATCAGGTAACCAATCTTATTTGGAATACAAATGTAAGGTAACCTGTAAGGTAACATCGATCTAAGAAATAATTATTTCTACCTGTATACTCTGCAGATACGCTCACAACTTTTGAACTGTCAATTTGCATATAAGCTGGGTACACGGATACCATATTTAACTATCTTATACGTTTAAAAGAAATGGACACTTGTGCATAAATTTATGTATGGTGCAGTTTATCTAAATGCTATCTAGATTGTCACAAATACAATCGTTGGCTCATATATATGGTTTTATTCTTTGAACATAATTTTATGTAATCTTTTTTGCATATTTGGGAGACGTCCCTTTAATTTGATGTTTTAATACTAAATCTCCACATTGTTTTTATATTGGTTTCATATTTTATAAAGTATATTTTCCTACCCAAAGTGGCTATATCCTTTTCTTCTCAATATTTCATCACTGTATTAGATAACATTATATAAATATATACACGGACACTATTTTTGACACATGTGAAAAAATTCACACCTCACTTACCCATTTTATAAGATCCTCACACCATATTGATTACACTATCTTATAATAGATACAAACATACAAACATATGTGAACATAATTCTAAACATCACGGTAAGATTTCACACGGTCAGCTATCTGTAGCGCACCTATCACTCCTAGCTGTATAACTCTATCGTTTGTTGAAAGATAGAAGGATCTTTCTTTTTTAGGTGTTTGGTATATATTTTTTTAACTGCCAGCGCACTACTATACCCTCTCAACCTAATATACAATATAACTATTAGTTATATTGTAGCTAGCTTAGGTTTTATTTTACTGGTAAGTATTTATTTAGTTTTAAAAAGTTATTATTTAGTTGATAATTGTAAGTTTAATTTAGCTATATTTTAATTATGTTAAAGTTAGGGGGTGTTAGGGTTAGGGTTTGGGTTATTTTAGGGTTAGGTTTAGGGGTTAATATACTGTAGTTTAATTTAGGTTGTTGCGATGTGGGGGGCTGGCGGTTTAGGGGTTAATAGGTTTATTTAGTTAATAATTGTAAGTTTAATTTAGCTCTATTTTAATTATGTTAAAGTTAGGGGGTGTTAGGGTTACCTTAAGGTTACATTAGGGTTAAGTTTAGGGGTTACTAGTTTAAATTAGTTTATTGCGATGGGGGATTTTGGTTTAGGGGTTAATAGTTTAATTTATTATATTTCATTGTGGGGGGCTTTCGGTTTAGGGGTTAATATGTTTATTATAGTGGCGGCGGTGTAGGGCTTAATAACTTTAATATAGTGGGGGCGATGTGGGAGGACAGCAGATTAGGGGTTAATAATATTTAAATAGTGTTTGCGATGCGGGAGGGTGGCGATTTAGTGGTTAATAACTTTAGTATAGTGGCGGCGATGTCGGGGATCGGCGGAATAGGGGTTAATACATTTTCTTAGTGGCGGTGATGTCGGGAGCGGCAGATTAGGGGTTAATAGGTAGTTTATGGGTGTTAGTGTACTTTTTAACACATTAGGCAAGAATTTTATGTTACAGCTTTGTAGCGTAAAACTCATAACTACTGACTTTAGATGGCGTTACGGATCTTGTGGTTTTAAACTGCAACGCTCGCTTTTTAGCCTCACCGCAAAACTTGTAATACCGACGCTATGGGAATCCCATGAGAAAACATAATTTTTACGAGTGCGGTACTGACGTTGCGTTACAGGCTAAAAGGCTTGCGGTACAGCTATACCGACAAGACTCGTAATGGCTGCGCAAAAACTTGTAATCTAGCTTTATGAGAACTGTGTGTTCCCTGTAAATATCTATGTATATGCTTATACACCAATATATATTTATGTGTTTATATACACATATTAACTCATATATATATTTATATATAATCATATACACATATTAACACATAAATATATTTATATATAATCATATACACATATTAACACATAAATATATTTATATATAATCATATACATATATATTTACAGTTTGCTGCCATCGCTGCACGACTTACCCCCCTTCGCTGCGCTAGGTTCCCATGACTTGTCTGACAGCATGAGCACGAGACTCCCATTGGAGCCTATAAAAGTGCGCTCTCTATATATAAATATGTGTTTATGAGTAATTAGAACATATTCTGCTATGTAAAGAACATTGGAATATGAAATATTCATATTTACATGTCGGGTTAGTGCACTTGAGAATATGCAATCAGGTTTGTGCGAGAGTAGGGTGTTTCCCCTTTTTTTGCTCTGTTGACTTCTATGGGGTAATACGGGAATGCACACGCAATATTGTAAGTTCGACTTTTTGCGCATGAGCGAAAACAGTTTACTTTCAACTCATGATACGAGCACAACCTGACAAGCACAAAAAGCTTAGTTCTATCGCAGTTAACGCTTGAGCGGGAATGTTGTAATCTGGCCGTTAGTGTTTTTATATATATATTTATATATATATATATATATATATATATATATATATATATTTATATATATATATATATATATATATATATATATATATACACACACACACGTATATGTAAACATCTCTATAAAATTTTGTATTTTCCAAAATGTTGCTTGAAAGCTATGTCAGCAGTGTTCAGGGAAAATAAAGCACAGTAATAAAAAAGACGTTACATGAGCGCTGAATACCGATTAGAATGGAGATGTGTGTACTTGCAGGAGAAGAGAGTGATTGGATGCTATCATTGTATCGCTACTGATCACAAAGACTATAATTGTTACACAGGGGGGCAACATTAACTGAAATGCTTCTCCTGTTCTTATTTTATTCTAGACAACTGATTCACTAAAGCACACTCATCTCTCTAGGATAACAGAGGACTGGAGAAAGCTTTTAGTGAATTTTATGGTGTCATGTTAATGCCAACATATAATATAAAATGCTGATTTAAATATTGTCATTTACATGATTACGTTCACCTGTTGGAGCTATTGTTTTGTTACTTTATGTTCTGTCATTATACAGCAAATGACAGAGACCCCAAATCAGTGTTTTACAGTAAATTGAGAATCTAGCATGATCGTTTACCTCTGTTTGATGCTTGCGTAATTACGAGCATTTCACCCGTGCACCAAGAAGATGTCTGTTTTACATACTTATCAGTTAGCTCATGCGATCAAAACTATTCCCCAGAAAAGCAATTTTGTCTCATGACATATACTGCATATGAAAATACAGGAGACATCTGTGTCTCTCTTTAAAGATTAAAGAGTTACATGGCAGTAGCTTAGCCCCAGTTACTGAGCAGTGTTAACTTATTTAAAAACCATGGAACAGTTACTGTTCGTGAATATTACAGCTGCCTAAATGAAAAAGAAAAGATTGATTTAAAATAAAAATGTTCATACGGTGAGACACAGCAGTCAGACTACCTTGTTTGTGTCTATAAAAAACAAGACAGCGAGAGAAAGGAATGCAGCATTTTCAGATCTTTCCTGGAGGGTCTCAAGCTGTTCAAGTGTCATTCTGGAATTTAAATGTATTATTAAAAGGCCATAATAGCTAAAAAATTAATTAGAGCATGTAATTTTAAGACTTCAACCCTACACTACTAGAAGTGCTGTTCGGAACCCACAGACCATTGCTGATCCTGAGTGGAAACCGCTGTTGATCCAATCAGCATCACTAGTGGCACATCAAAGGGCCAGATTACAAGTGGCGAGTTATTTAGTGCTTTCGCTCAGGCGAAAACACCACCAGAAGAAAACTTTTAGGTTAGCGCGCGTTTTACAAGTTGAAAGTAAAATGTTTGTACCCAAACTAAAGCCAATGCGTGCTAATTTCAAGACCTCGAATATCGCGACTGCGCTAACTTCTTCTCCCCATAGACTTTAATGGAAAGCACAAACTGGAAAAAAACTAATATTTATTGCTTGCGCTAACGCGACAGGAGTTAAACCTACAGCACTAACCCGAAGGTAGTTATGAACATTTTACATTCCAATGTTCTTCCCATAGAATAAAATGTTCTATTTATCTTTAATATATATTTTGTAAAATAAATATCTTTACCTATGTATGTATATATATATATATATATATATATATATATATATATATAAAAATACTGTATATATATATAGGAATATCTATTTAAAATAAATACAACATTTTCCCCTATGCAAAGAACATTGGAATGTAAAATATTTACAGTACATGCACACTAAAACACATGATTAAATATTAAAATGTAATAACATTTTTTTTTTTAATATTTTCAGGTATTTGAGTGGAAAGGGCTCTGAAGTATATATACATATGTGTGTATATATGTTTATATGTGCATATATGTATGCATATACATATATACACATATAAACATAAAAATACACATATATACATATGCATATATACATACATACACATGTGTATATGTATGTATATATCCATTATAGCCCTTTCCATTCAAATACCTTGTCATATACCATATACCTTATAATCCTTATAACTTTTTATATACAGGGTATATTAATATTTTTTTTACTAGATAGTGTCTATATAAATCTAACACTTTATTTTAATTTAGAAGTAATGTTAGAGTGCCACTTGTAATCTAGTGCGACTAGTGCTGCTGATTTGATCAGTGGTGGGTTCCTCAAGGGACCATCAGTCCTCTGCTGGTCCTGAGCTGCACTTCTTCCGTGTATGTGTGTGGGTTAAACACACAGTAGTGTAGGGTCAATAGTCTTAAAAAGACATGCTCTAAGGAATCAGAACATATCATTTTAACCCTTTCTCACATAGGGCAAATTGATCTAAAGTTCTTCGCTCGATAATCTAAAGAGTCTCACCAGTACTGTGAGGTCCATCAAAGAATTTTAGAAAGGCAAATTTTAGCTTGAATGATGTTTATCTAGCTTTCCATGATACTGGTTGTGAAGAAGAGCACATACTTTATAATCTAATACTCAACAAAAGCCCCTAAAGATTTTGCTTAATTTCTCTTCATGCCGGAGATCCGTTGACCATTTATCATCTTAAGTGCCAAAATTATTTACACAATGTTTTATTGTAATTACAATTGCTAATTGTTGATGCTTTGCTGACAGAAACAACTTGTCTGTTTTGTTGACTAAAACTAGAGTAGAACTGAACTGAAAACACAATACAAGTGCAAATTAGTCAGAAGACTTTAAAAGTAAATAAAAATTTGGTGTCAAAATACATACTGCTACCACTAAAAATATGTTGTTTAATATTTGATTAATGAGACTAAAAACATCTATGAGCAGAGTTATTAAAGGGTAAACCTCATGTGGGTCTGCAACATATATTTAAACTGCTGCTTCCTAAACCTAAAAGCATACAACTGGGCTAATTGACAAGTCATGCTCATGTGATTGGTTGAGAAAGAGCAGTAGGCAGCAATGCCCATGCAATAATAAATATTGGCAGTGAATGCTGCCCGGTCGTTGTGATCCTGGGCAGATGGGTTCATGACCTGTGAACTTTGTATGTCCAGACAATGATAAATTTGACTTATAGGCCTCTATGTATGAAGCCGTCTACATTCCTGTATTCGCCGCCCCAATACGCTTGCCTAAGCTTGCCTACCATCGCTGCCGCGGACCTGAATACGTTCGCCAAAATTATCAAGAAAGCTGTCAAGAAGCCGCGCACCAAGTACGGAGCGATGAGCAGCGGACTGTTGTTAACTGACAGTCATCGATCTCACTGCTCATCGGCTTCTTCGCAGCTTTCTTGCTAGCCTGTCACTAAGCAGCCACACTAAACTACACTGTTTTACTCCCTAAACCGCCGCTCCTGGACCCCGCCGCAACTATAATAAATGTATTAACCCCTAAACCGCCGCTCCCGGACCCCGCCGCCACCTACATTATACCTATTAACTCCTAATCTGCCACCCCCTATACTGCCGCCACCTATATTAAAGTTATTAACCCCTATCCTGCGGATTCCGGACCCCGCCACAACTAAATAAATTGTTTAACCCCTAAACCGCCGCACCTGGAGCCCACCGCCACCTACATTACATTTATTAACCACTATCCTGCCCCCCACTACACCGCCGCCACCTACATTAAACTCATTAACCCCTAAACCGATGCTCCCGGACCCCGCCGCAACTAAATTAAATGTTTAACTCCTAAACCGCCACTCCCGGACCCCGCTGCCACCTATATTAAACTTATTTATTGTTAAGTCTAACACTAACACCCCCTAACTTTAATATTATTTTAATAAATCTAAATAAAACTTACTACTATTAACTAAATTATTCCTATTTAAAAATAAATACTTACCTATAAAATAAACCCTAATATAGCTACAATATAACTAATAATTATATTGTAGCTATTTTAGGATTTATTTTTATTTTACAGGCAACTTTGTATTTATTTTAACTAGGCAGAATAGTTATTAAATAGTTATTAACTATTTAATAGCTACCTAGCTAAAATACTTACAAAATTACCTGTAAAATAAATCCTAACCTAAGTTACAATTAAACCTAACACTACACTATCATTAAATTAATTAAATAAATAAATGAACTACAATTACCTAAAATTAAATTCAATTAAATAAACTAAACTATAGTACAAAAAAAACAAAACACTAAATTACAGAAAATAAAAAAGAATTACAAGAAGTTTAAACTAATTACACCTAATCTAAGCCCCCTAATAAAATAATAAAGTCCCCCAAAATATAAAATGCCCTACCCTATTCTAGATTACAAAGTAATCAGCTCTTTTACCAGCCCTTAAAAGGGCTTTTTTTGCGGGTCATTGCCCCAAAGTAATCAGCTCTTTTACCTGTAAAAAAAATACAACCCCCCAACATTAAAACCCACCACCCACATACCCCTACTCTAACCCACCCAAACCCCCCTTAAAAAAACCTAACACTAACCCCCTGAAGATCTCCCTACCTTGAGTCGTCTTCACCCAGCCGAGCCGAATTCTTTATCCAAGTGGAGCAAGAAGAGGTCCTCAATCCGGTAGAAGTCTTCATCCAAGTGGGGCAGAAGAAGTCCTCCATCCGGTAGAAGTCTTCATCCAAGCGGTGTCTTCTATCTTCATCCAACCGCGGCTCTATCTTCCAGACCTCCGACGCGGAACATCCTGCTGGCCCAATGGACTAACGACGAATGAAGGTTCCTTTAAGGGACGTCATCCAAGATGGCGTCCCTCGAATTCCGATTGGCTGATAGGATTATATCAGCCAATAGGAATTAAGGTAGGAAAAATCAGATTGGCTGATTCAATCAGCCAATCGGATTGACCTCGCATTCTATTGGCTGTTCCGATCAGCCAATAGAATGCAAGGTCAATCCGATTGGCTGATTGGATCAGCCAATCGGATTGAGCTTCAATCCGATTGGCTGATTGAATCAGCCAATCTTATTTTTCCTACCTTAATTCCGATACAGGTAAAAGAGCTGATTACTTTGGGGCAATGCCCCCGCAAAAAGCCCTTTTAAGGGCTGGTAAAGAGCTGATTACTTTGTAATTTAGAATAGGGTAGGGCATTTTTTTATTTTGGGGGGCTTTATTATTTTATTCGGGGGCTTAGATTAGGTGTAATTAGTTTAAACTTCTTGTAATTCTTTTTTTATTTTCTGTAATTTAGTGTTTGTTTGTTTGTTTTTGTACTATAGTTTAGTTTATTTAATTGTATTTAATTTTAAGTAATTGTAGTTAATTTATTTAATTAATTTAATGATAGTGTAGTGTTAGGTTTAATTGTAACTTAGGTTAGGATTTATTTTACAGGTAATTTTGTAAGTATTTTAGCTAGGTAGCTATTAAATAGTTAATAACTATTTAATAACTATTCTGCCTAGTTAAAATAAATACAAAGTTGCCTGTAAAATAAAAATAAATCCTAAAATAGCTACAATATAATTATTAGTTATATTGTAGCTATATTAGGGTTTATTTTATAGGTAAGTATTTAGTTTTAAATAGGAATAATTTAGTTAATAATAGTAAGTTTTATTTAGATTTATTAAAATAATATTAAAGTTAGGGGGTGTTAGGGTTAGACTTAGGTTTAGGGGTTAATAAGTTTAATATAGTGGCCGCGGTATAGGGGGGCAGGATAGGGGTTAATAAATTTAATATAGGTGGCGGCGGTATAGGGGGCGGCAGATTAGGGGTTAATAGGTATTATGTAGGTGGCGGCGGGGTCCGGGATTGGCGGTTTAGGAGTTAATATATTTATTATAGTTGCGGCGGGGTCCGGGAGCGGCGGTTTAGGGGTTAGTAAGTTTATTTAGTTGCGGCGGGGTCCGGGAGCGGCGGTTTAGGGGTTAATATGTATAAAGTAGGTGGCAGCTGTGTAGGGGGGACAGATTAGGGGTGTTTAGACTCGGGATACATGTTAGGGTGTTAGGTGCAGACATCTCCCATAGGATTCAATGGGATATCATATCGGGCAGCAGCGAACATGAGCTCTCGCTGCCTTCAGACTCCCATTGATTCCTATGGGATTGAAATCCAGGTACGCTGGCCCGGAATAGTGACGAGTGTACCTGGTAGTAGTTTGATAACTACCAAAAGTAGTCAGATTGTGCCGAACTTGCATTCAGAACATCTGTAGTGAGGTAACCATCAATCTGTGTCGGACTGAGTCCGGCGGATCGTAGGTTACGTCACTATATTCTACTTTTGCCGGGCTGTAGGGCTTGATAACTAAGGCGAATCAGCCTCGCCAAAAATATGCTGCGGAATTCCAGTGTATTTGCGGTTGACGGCTTGATAACTAGAGGCCATAGAGTCTAAAGTAAAAGGAAAACAGAATGCGCTTGTATTGTAAACAAACAGTGAGTGTTGGCCGTTCAGAAACTTGGACTTAACTCAAAACACATCCTTCATGTACTGTAAAATGACATATTGAAATTGTTTAAATTTTACTTTAGATATCGGAAGCTTGAAATACTTCAAGAACAGAACAGTATGAAATCTACTGACTGTGCCATTCATGAGTTGAAAAACAAACAAACACTGAAGTACTTTAAAAAAACAACAACAAAAAACGTTTTGCAAACTGTTTTTTTTTTCTCTTTACAGCTCCTGAACTATTTGCACTGGACTATCGCTTGAAATAAAAATGCAATGGGTTTATAATGAGTTAGGGTGATAATTGATATTATTTCGTATAGTTCTTGTGTTGGAGAGCATTTTGTTACCTGGTAGCACTTTAATGTGTTCACATAACTGTGACTATTTTTCTGAATATTAGTGGTGTGTTTTAAAGTTTACAGAAGTATAAAGTCTAGAATCTCATTGGTGATAGACACCTTCTAGCATTTTTAAAGGTCTCAGTATCAGTGTGAAAGAGCAGAAAGCATTTGTTTATATTATGTATGTCACCAGCTATGAGCGTACACTTTTGACTGACCAAGTGCAGAGCAGAAAATAAGCTGGATTTTATAAACGAGTCATGTACATATTTAGACAGTCTCTCCTTGTTTTCAGACTGTAAATATGTTTATTAAATTGCAAGTAATTTTAAGGTGAATAATCCCCCACCTGCATATTGGATGCTTCCTGAAGGTGACAGCAGGCACTCTGAACTGAGATCCACAAACGTTATATTATACTAAAAGCCTTTCAGAACACAGCACTATCATTATGCATAAAATGTGACTAACAGCCCTGACAGAAAATGCTCATATAAAAAGTCTTTAATCACTGGTAGAGTAGATCAGAATATCATCCAAGTAATTATCAACAAGAAATAATACCAGTCCAAAGGCTGTCCATGATTACACAGCTCCCGAAGCTAAAGAATGACACAAATTGTCTTGTCACCTCCGGGAAATTAGTCATATTTTCCTAACACTTGGAAATATGATGCTCCTGAAAGATAAATGTGCTGACAATCGTGGCAGATCAAGATTTCCATTTCTTCATGCTTCATGCTTGGCACAGGCAGTCAAGCTGAAATATTTCTAATAACTAGACACAGAGCAGAAGCATTTTGTTGTCAACGCTGGACAGGTAGTGAACAGGGAACATTAACCCTTTGCCTTGTAGGGTCCTCAAGCAGGCTCCTTGAGCTTTGCAAAGGTTAAGGCAATAGGTATATTATCCATTAACTCAGATTCATTTTATGTCAAGTTATAACATGCTTCTAAAGCTGTGGCATTTATCCTTTTCACCTGAGATGCTACTGCGTAGATTTTACGCTTGTAGGACCAGCGAACACATTTTCAGCTCACCACAGAGCTAAAACGCATTATTGCAGGTTCAAAAGGGACACTTGTGCTAATATTGAGCCCTAAGGACCAAAACCGACAATGGCAAGAAAACAGGAACAAGAATCAGGAGTATTGTATACAGCAGAGGAGATTGACTGGGAATGAAAAGCAGCTCTGGGAAAACTGAACACAAGCCTTATATTCTGCGAGTCCATAGAATACACTTGCCAGATTTTTCTAAGAGGGATGTTTAAAATATTCCTTATTCAGCTATTTTTGTCATAATGTATGTAAACTTTCTGAGGAACACATCTTCTATGACTAGTCTTAACAATGTGTTTTTGTTCCTTCAAATTTTTATTTGTTTTACTAAGGGGATATTTTACACGCCTTGTTGTATACATTCCAACCTAAAGTTGCAGACATTTTACAGCCCACTGACCTGATGAAGAGGTGGTAACTTGAAATGCGTTGTATTTTCCCATAGTCTGTGCAGACTCAAGAGAGTGGACTAGCAATGTTTGTGGATCTTTAATTTTATGCAAGTATCCTTGCTTTAATGTATTTTATTACCTTGTAACATTATTTTTGAAATACTATGGGCCAGATTACAAGTGGCGCCCTATTGATAGCGTGCGTGCAATAACCAATATCGCTTGAGCTTGCCACTATTAGAGCACAACTATATGTATATGCTTTTATATATATATATATATATATATATATATATATATATGTATATACACATACAAACACAAAAATATTTATGTATATAAGCAATAAGTATATACATATATATTTTAAATCTGTTGCCAATCTCTGCACGACTTACCCCCAATCGCTGCACTAGGCTGTGTCATACGGCATCAGAACGAGGCTCCCATTGGAGCCTATGAAAGCGCACTCTCGTGAGCACAATGCTTCCGCTCCACTTGTAATCTGGCCCTTTATATTTTTTAAAAATAAATAATACATGTACCCTACTAATCCTTTCAAGAACAAAAACTAGTGGTAGAAAAATACCTCAAAATAGGATATTTTTCCTCTATCACAGCAGAAGTATACATAAAGTTCTGAATTTACTCTTCCCAATTCCATATTTACCATTTCTAAAAATATTCTATATACTGTATACTGTAATATACAGTAATTTAATAGCCACATTCTAAATATTATTAAAACATTTTTCATACTAATGAGTTTTCTGAAATATTGTAGTTTTCTGTGACTATTTTCCGGTGACAGCTCCAAGAGAAGATATGAGTTGTCACCTACATACTGTGGTAATGGTGACAACTGGAACATGAAGGATGACAGCTGTTTTTCGGGCCTTTATTAATGTGCTTCAATGTTCGGTCTTGCAGCCAGAATTTACTGTCAATGCACTGAATTCCTAACAACCCCAGCAGCTGTCATTCCCTTTATTTTATATTTGTTTTTTGCTTCTTCCTATACAACGATGATTGTCGGAATACCTAAGAATGTGTGTGTATCTGTATGTATAATATATCAACCTTCCTCTGCACATTATCACATGTGATAAGAACACGGCCTAATTGGGCTATCAAGGATTTTATTGGGCAATGACACATTTAAAAAGGTTCTGTATAATATGGTGCTTTACGCCTGATGAAACGGCTGTCTTTGAGAGACGAGAAATGCGTTGCATGAAAGGGGTTAATACATATGACCCTGATCACTTAATGCTCATGTTTTTAAATAAATACATTTTTAACCTAAGCAAAGTGATAGCACCATTTGTACTCCTGCTTGTTCCTGAGACCAGGTGTGGGTGAGTTGATACGCCCTGATCTATCAGCCTGTTACTACTAGTACATTAGGGTGCTCTTGCTAAATGTGAGTATCCATTTGTCTAGTTTACTTGTCGATATTAAATACCATTGGTTGATCTACACAAGAGGCGCCCCCCTATCTGCTTGATATTTTTAGAATTCCTAACATCGACTTGAATGAGCCCTCAAAAAAGTTATATGGATATAACTTTCAAAATTCTTTAGCCATGTATCTAAGGCCTATACTAATTTTAATGAAATAATACGTTAACAAAAGTAAAAACCCATTATGTTTCAATATGTAGAGAGAAATTTAAACCGAATAGATGTCAGCACATGGAAGAATAATGGAAACTTTTATATATTCTGCTATTCAAAATTTAAATCCACTGATATCAGTATGAAAACTGACTGACACAGTTGTGGCATCTATGGTCAGTTTGATCCTGCAGAGATAACTGCCCCTCCAAACCCAAGCTCCCTCAGATATCCACATGCGCCAAATCCGATTAGATGGAATTACTCCTGTGGTATATTTTAGGACATAGAAGAATTATCTCACCAAGCCTTAAAGTCAACATGTTTATTAATGCATAGTGTAGCTTCCTACCTGAAAAGTATTTGCCATAAATAATGCAGCTTTGCTTTATTAAATGAGAATATTTGTATGCGTTTACTTTTCAATGATTTCAGTTATTAACTAATCACAGTGCTATACATTTACAGGCACACCTCGTTTTATTGCGCTTTGCATTATTGCGCTTTGAAGATTTTGCTTTTTACAAATTAAGGGTTTTTGGCAAACCTTTGTCAAGCTAGTCTATCTGTGCCATTTTCAACATACATTCACATATAAACATATAAATACACATGAATACACATATACTGTATACACACCTATATATACGTACCATCAGCAAAAAAGATTATGACTAACTGAAGGCTCAGAGGACGATTAGCATTTTTTAGCACTGAAGTATTTTTTAATGAAGGGATGTAAATTGTTTTTTTAGCCATAATGCTATTGCACACTTACTAGACTACAGTATAGTCTAAAAATACCTTTTATATTCACTGGGAAACAAAAAAATGAGAGTGTCAGAACCAAACTCTGAGGTAAGAATGAATATGGTGTATGAACTTGCATTGTTGTAAACACATTGGCAGTAGAAGAACAGAGAGAAGCCCTCCCATTTTGTCTTCCCATTTATACAAGTCCCAATTTGACTTCTAATCTACATTTTATAATTAAATATAAATATATATATACTGTATATATATATATATATATATATATATATATATATTCTTATATTTACTCTATCTGACACAATCATAAACTTATAGGCTTACAGTTTATAGGAGCTTAAGGACAGCCTTTTATCTGTAAGTTACTGTACAGGTACATAGTACTGATTTCTGTCTTATTATGATATCCACATCTAAATCATCTAGTATCATCACTGCTATTGCAAACAATGATTTCATGATTAATTAGACTGTGGGGGTAAATGCTAGTGCATGACAAATTGAGAACTTTCAGGCTTTAAGAAACAATGGTTTGTGGGAAATCTAAGAGGACATACAGGCTATATATGCCACCAATTTCGGGCTAGATTCACAAATGCTTGTAAGGTTGACTCATTGTAAAGGTGAGATCATGTTTGACATTTATTGAGCAATACTTCACGTATATATTCCACAGTTTCGTCAGTGGGCATTCTGGTTCTAGTTCTGTGGTTGTGCAAGGTGCCCAAACACTCTTGCAAAACAGTTTGTGTAAATGTTTGTTATTGTGAAATATTCACGTCTGCTGTATAACAGAAAGGTGTTTCACAAGGAGTCAGGTGTGGTCATTTCCGGGCATTCTACAGGAGTAGTTGTGATTTTACATCTACACTTAGGCCCAACATATGGAATTAAAAACATTCCTATTGCCCTTGGGTCATCATGTCTCAATATTTTCAATGTTTTTTTTCTTAAACTGTTTTCTTTTATGCATATCCTAGGAAGGACAATAATTTATGGGGAGTTTTTTTCAATGAGTATATTCTGGGAGGTTTTGTGATGTTGGTATCCATCACAGTAGAACTCATTCTATGTGATGAGAGGTGAGCGGTTACAAGATAGATTTTGCTCCATTGATTGAGGTGAAATACATAAGTGTGATGAAGGGTCTCACAATTTTCGCATTGCTATTTTGCTACACGCTTTTTCCTTCCGGATATTAGCTTTACAAACTTATTTCATTGAACCTAGGCCATAGACTAGCTGTAAAGAAAGAAGTGTACACTTTTATACATTTATTTCAATAATAAACATATACTATACATATATATATACTTCAAATAATCATGCCCGCACTCTCCGTTTGATCAATCACAAACATTGTGACGTTTCGGGGGTTGTGCCCCTTCTTCAGACATAGAAAAACAAACAAACAACTTACCCCTTAAGTACCTTATTACTGTATGGATCTCCATTAGCGCGTCCCTAGAGCAACAGCGCATGTGCTGGGAAATCTACGGCAAGCCGGATTCACCAAAAAACTAAAATCAAAGTGAAAAATGTATAGACTATAGAAATCATTACCGATGAACAACATTACAACTGCACAACTTGCGATGACTACAAACAGCTAACAGTACAGTTCAATACTTGGAGATATATGAATAATATAGCCAAACAAAATGATATTGTCATATTATGCAGAGATGCATATACATCCACTGCAGCATAACCACTGCTATACACAGGGGTTAGATGTCAAAGACATATCATAACTAATATGCATCCCTCATAGAACGATATATTATAGGAACAATCTAAAAACCTAAACGAATGTGCTCTATAAGCAGACTGAAACGCAATATGAAATAGAAAATAAAATAAAAGCTCAGTAATATATAAGAATCAGATAACATCAATACTCCTAATTATACAATGCAAAACCTACTTAAACAGGGCAATATTCTGTAAAACATTTGGTACAACTTAATAATTACAGAAAACATTGGAGATCATAGTGGGTATTTAAACTTTGGTACCAGGGTATCCAGGGTATAGATCCACTTGGATTCTTTTTGTAATAAAAGCCTGGCCCTGATACCACCTCTACTCAGAGGTAAAACGTGATCAATTATAATGTAGCGAAAGTCGGCAACTGTATGTTTGGCAAACAAGAAATGTCTGGCCACTGTTGGTTTACTTTCATCAGTGTACAAGGCTGCACGAATGGAAGCCCTGTGATTGCCATACATGTGCGGAAGTCGTCATTTGTTTTATGTAGTATTTGCCACAGCAACAATGTAACATATATACTACTGATGGCATAGTGTTTGTTGTGCCACGGGTGCACAAAAAATGTGGACTGTACCAACCCATTACAGGTTGTACAACCAGTACATCTAAAACAACCAGGTTTAGGTGTCTCCAACCATGTTGAGCTTGAGTAGCTCTTTACATTTTATTGAAACATCATATATCCCATATCTTAGATAACTGTCAAACTGCAACCTAGTAATTATGATAACTTGCTATTTATGTCGGGTTGACTGTTAATTATGATGGATAAAACCGAAAGTGACAGTCAGAATGGACGGCGATACCGGAAGTGACGTAACAAGTTATGACGTCACTTCCGGCTTGACGATTTTCAATACACACGGTAAGAACAAACATTTTATTGAAACATCATACAAAATCCCAAAAGCCAGTGTATATATAAAAAAATCTCAAAAAACCATAGCTAAACTTAGAGATATATATCAAGGTTTATGATCAAGTGGAGAAAAAGTTCCATATGAGAATTAGTTATAAAACGGGAAGTAAAAACAAGGAAAGTATCACTTCCGTTTTTTTGTAAACAATACCACATGATATTTTTTGGCACCAAAATAACGGCGACAATGATTGGACATACATAACTATAAAAGAAGCTACCATAATACACCATTTATAGTCTTGAAAAAGGCCCACATTAAGGGCCGAAACGCGTTGACATACATGGTAAGCTTCTTTTTGATTGCTGACTAAGTTGTTTTAGCAGTACTGTACTATGTTATATTTGTTTTTCTATAGGTTTAAGATTTGAAGAATTTGAAGGGATTAACCTTGGAAACACAGGACTATCTAGCACTTTTTTTTTAAAACTTTTATTTAGGGAATACAAATAAGGAGGAGTTGTTTTGACAAAGCCCACCACTAGGGCAATTTTAACCATTTGGGAACAAAACATTACACACATATATTTTTCCTTTTTTCTTGCATTTTTTCTTGCATTTTATCTCACATTTTGATTTTTTTCACAGGAATTTTTAATGATTGCATTTTTCAATAATTTTTTGATTGTTTTCATATATATATGGTTTTGAACACTTTTTCATAACTTTTTTGACTTTTATTATTTTTAAATGTTTTTCTTCACGTATCCACTATTTTTGTGAGACACTCACTATTTCTAAGGAATCAGTCATTACTACTTATCAGGACTGGACTATACATTAACTTTTACTTATTCATTTTTATACTCATTGTTTATATTCATTGTTTTAAGCAGGTTATAACCTATGCATATGACTATGCAGTAGGTCAGTACCGTTTATTACATTTTATATTATTATATAAGTTTATTTTGGATCTGCAACATTTTTACATATATATGTTTCATTAAATACATACATTTGATAATATCATTTGTCTTTGCCTATATTACAGGCGCTCCTTGTATCCATAACACATAGCTCTTTACATTATCAGGTCTCATTAGATAGTCCTTTAAGGATCTTGTTCTTTTGTAGCCTACTCTGGGATGGTTCATCACTTGAAAGGGAAGGCGGTTGTCACTGTTCAAGATGTGCCAATTTTCTTGAAGAATCCCCGGCATTTGCCACTTATCAGGGGAATAGGTGGTCACAAATGTCAATCTGGAGGTGGAATCCCCAACAGTTTCCTTTTTTTTTCTTCTGTAGTGCATCCAACTGAGTTATGCCAGCCATGGGCTTTTTGACCTCTTTGAGTAATTTCGGTTTATATCCTCTGTCCACAAATTTTGTCTGCATGTCTTCAAGTTGTTCCAATTTATTTTCTTCTGTGCTGTTATTCTGGACAACAAGTTTAAGTTGAGAGACAGGTAGAGGCCTTTTAAGATCAGGAGGATGGCAGATATCCGACCTCAGGATAGAATGTCTATCAGTTTATTTGGTATATAGCGTGGTTGGTAAACGGTTGCCATCCTTATAGATCCTAAGGTCAAGGAATTCAATGCTGGTATCAGATACATTTATTTTGAATTTGAGATTTACCTTTGACTCATTTGAATTAGCCAATTTACAGATTCTTGAGATTAACAAAGATGATTGGCTGGGCAAATTAAAAACACAGTTAGTGGAATATGAGAAAGAACTTGTAACATTCAAAGAACTTAAATGGGAGGCAGTTATCTCCAATTATAGGGAGAAGCGACTGTACAAGTGGTCTTTGGGACCTGAGGAAAGAAGAAACATTAGCCCCAGGAGACAACAAGTACCTAAACCAAGAACATTGCTAACAGTGGATAGCTCAGACCGCAGTTCAGAGGGTGAGAAGGGACCTCAGGGACCATACAAGTCATAACTTCTAGGTCAAAAAACTACGGAGGAGAAGGATACAGAGAAGCAGGCAGAGGCATAAGAAGGAGAGGCAGACCACCTCGCCCATGGAGGAAATGAGTAATGGTGGGGATAATATTATAAATTTGAGCAACTATACCCTTACCAGTGAGGGACGTATGATATTATGTAAAAGGTTTACCTTTGTTCCTACTACTACTTCAAATAAGTTTGAGTTGGAGGTTGAAATATACAAATTCCAAAGAACATTACGCCTTAAGGAACACTTTAAGCAAAGTGCTTCTGAGGTAGAAGACTTGAGGAAAAAGTGTACATTCAACCCTAAGAGTCAAAATGCCAGCATTAATGCCTTTTCACGTTTAATTAATCACAGCTGACTGGCTCAGTAATGACCAACAAAACCAGGCTACATAAAAATCTTTCTGGCAAAGAATGGAAGGCCTTGATAGGTTTAAAGAACAACCCAGAAATGTTTTTAGGGAAGCTGATAAAGGGGGTGCTCTGGTGGTCATAAACTACACTGATTACAAATCAGAAATATTGCAACAACTGAATGACATTAATATTTAGAGTCCTGTCTTGTGACCCGACTAAGAGTTTCAAAAAGGATATTGACAGTAACGTGAGGACAATTGAACAACAAGGCTGGATTAATAAGACATTAGCCACATACCTCTGTACTGAATTCCCCATAATTAAAATTTGATATACACTCCCGAAGGTCCACAAGGATCCTGTTAGGCCTCCGGGAAGGCCTATTGTTTCTGCATGAGGGTCTCTTTTACAACCCCTCGCTACATATGTTGACAAATTATTACAGCCACTGGTACGCAATATCCCATCATTTGTGCTTGATTCGATTAAAATGATTTAGATTTTGCAGAGGGGTGACATGACAGTGACAGCTACTGTTTTACTGGTGACACTAGATGTCACCAGTTTATACACAGTAATCCCCCATGATGGTGGCATTGAAGCCATTTGGAGATATCTAAATCGATACCCATACGTGGGTCCTCATGTGGAAATTATACTAAAGTTATTGTGCCTAAAATGTAATTATTTTTGCTTCAAGAAGAAATTCTACCTTCAAACCTCTGGCACGGCGATGGGGTCAAACATGACTGAGTTTGAAATTTTTGACACAACGTTGTTCAGTAACCAGCATATCAAAATATTTAAAAGGTACTTTGATGACCTATATATGGTCTGGACTGTTACTAGACAAGAACTGGATTCTTGGTTTAGGCAACTAAATTATTCAAATGTCAATCTCAAGTTCAAAATGAATGTATCTTATACCAGCATTGAATTCCTTGACCTTAGGATGGCAACCGTTTACAAACCACACTATATACCAAAGAAACTGATAGAAATTATATCTTGAGGGGCGATAGCTGCCATCTTCCTGCTCTTAAAAGGGCTCTACCTGTCTCACAACTTATACGTGTTGTCCGGAATAACAGCACGGAAGAAAAGAAATTGGAACAAATTGAGGACATGCAGAAAAAATTTGTGGACAGAGGATATAGACCGAAATTACGACTTGCACACACGTATGGGGAATCAAAGGGCTTCCATTCGTGCAGCCTTGTCCACTGGTGAAAGTCAACAACCAGTGGCCAGACATTTCTTGTTTGCCAAACATACAGTTGCTGACTTGCGCTACTTTATAATTGATCACATTCCACCTCTGAGTAGAGGTGGTAACAGGACCAGGCTTTTATTACAAAAAAAACCAAGTGGATCTATACCCTGGATAGTCCAAAAAGAGAGAAAAGATTCGCCAGGCACCTCAAATTTTAAAAATTAATAAACTTTATTGTAACAAAGTTAAAACATGGAGAGAGAGGGGATAAAACACCCCTAAAGTTTAACAGACTGACATGTTTCGGCACAAAACGCCGTAATCATAGTCCCTAAAACTTTTAAAAACAAATTGCCTTATAAACCCAGTGCTCCCATATTATTGGTCGGTTACTAATTGAAATTTAAAGACACACGGGGGATGGAGCATGTATTGTGATTCCTATATATTAATTAATGTGCATTCTATAAATGTCTACACAGTATATACTCCTAAAATACTTGGAAGGAGCGCTAACTTGTAAAAAATAAACATTTAATAAACTATATATATACACTTTTATCAGTAATTTCACATATATATACCTGAAGCTCCTAAAAAGGGGACATTAATACCCAAGTCTCTAAATACAACTAGATCACATGTTTTAAGTATCCTACTATGTATAGTTGAGAATGTATGTATTTTTAAAATATAAATTTCAAACCTCAAATTTTTAAACTTCAAATTTTAAATTTTAAATTTTAAATGAGAGGACAGTAGAGCGTATACAAATTACAAATTACACTTTACAGAAAACATGGAGCTCTCTTGTACCTGTTACATAAAGGCTATAAGTTTGTAAATTATGATTAAATACCAAAAATTACAAACTTCCAAGAACTTTTTGATTATTACTGTTATAATATTCCTTGTTCTCCAGAATAATATTTCAAATGAGACCTTTAAACTAGAGGTGACCAAGATCTAATTCCAATGATTAATAAAATCATATTCGGAGTTTAGGACCAAAGGTCTTTTAGTTTGGAGCCTAAAGATCCAATACATTTCCTGTCTGGATAAGATCTTAAATTGGTCACCCCTTCTCTTCTGTGGTTGAACCTTTTCTACAATCATCCATTTCAAGGAGCGACAGTCTTTATCATGTCGCTGGACGAAATGGGACACCAAAGGCGTACTACTCTTACCCACCCGTATGGTAGACAGGTGTTCCCTGATCCTAGATTTGACATCCCTGGTGGTCAAACCTATGTACTAAAGTTCACAGGCTGAGCACCAGAGTAAGTATATACAATTAGAGGATCTGTAATTCAAACAGGAAGTAATGTCAAAGGTTTCACCGGTCACTACCGAAGAGAAACTGGTTCCCACTTGGACATATTCACAGGCCTTACATTGTGAGTAACCACACCTGTAAGTACCCCTGTGTCTGAGCCAGGAGGATGATGATACCACTGCAGAATTTGGTTTCCTAAGCATGGATGGCGACACTGAATTTCCAATGGTTTTATTTCTCCTATAGGAGAATCTACAGCCATTCCTAGCAGTCACTGCAAGGGCATCATCCGCCACTAACAGACGAAAGTGGTTTCTGATTATGTCACAGATTTCTCCATAATGAGCTGAGTAATCTGTGACAAAAGTCAGTTTATTCCCTTGATTCTCTCTGATAGGTGGCTTATCCTTTAGAAGTTGTTCCCTAGATAGGGAATTAACCTTGTATCTAGCCTATTTAATGATCTTTCTATTGTATCCTCTTTGTAGTAGGCGTTGTTCCAATTCATCCGCATGTTTCTTATAGCTAAGGGGCAAAGTGCAATTGCGTTTCAATCGCACAAATTGCCCCTTAGCTACTGAATAGGGCATTTGCTTCGGATGACAGCTCCTAGCATGTAGGAGACTGTTACCTGATATTGGTTTCCTGTAAACTTCCGAGGTGACTCTACCTGTTGGCCACCCCTTCAATTCCAAATCAAAATAATGTACTGTGTTCTTATTATAATCAAGTGTGAAACGTAAGTTCACATCATTTGTCCTCAAGTAATCCACAAAACATTCAGCCTGTTCTTTTTTGCCCCGCCAGACAAACAGCAGGTCGTCTATATAGCGTAGGTATAACAGACTGACATGTTTCGGCACAAAACGCCGTAATCATAGTCCCTAAAACTTTTAAAAACAAATTGCCTTATAAACCCAGTGCTCCCATATTATTGGTCGGTTACTAATTGAAATTTAAAGACACACGGGGGATGGAGCATGTATTGTGATTCCTATATATTAATTAATGTGCATTCTATAAATGTCTACACAGTATATACTCCTAAAATACTTGGAAGGAGCGCTAACTTGTAAAACATAAACATTTAATAAACTATATATATACACTTTTATCAGTAATTTCACATATATATACCTGAAGCTCCTAAAAAGGGGACATTAATACCCAAGTCTCTAAATACAACTAGATCACATGTTTTAAGTATCCTACTATGTATAGTTGAGAATGTATGAATTTTTAAAATATAAATTTCAAACCTCAAATTTTTAAACTTCAAATTTTAAATTTTAAATTTTAAATGAGAGGACAGTAGAGCGTATACAAATTACAAATTACACTTTACAGAAAACATGGAGCTCTCTTGTACCTGTTACATAAAGGCTATAAGTTTGTAAATTATGATTAAATACCAAAAATTACAAACTTCCAAGAACTTTTTGATTATTACTGTTATAATATTCCTTGTTCTCCAGAATAATATTTCAAATGAGACCTTTAAACTAGAGGTGACCAAGATCTAATTCCAATGATTAATAAAATCATATTCGGAGTTTAGGACCAAAGGTCTTTTAGTTTGGAGCCTAAAGATCCAATACATTTCCTGTCTGGATAAGATCTTAAATTGGTCACCCCCTCTCTTCTGTGGTTGAACCTTTTCTACAATCATCCATTTCAAGGAGTGACAGTCTTTATCATGTCGCTGGACGAAATGGGACACCAAAGGCGTACTACTCTTACCCACCCGTATGGTAGACAGGTGTTCCCTGATCCTAGATCTGACATCCCTGGTGGTCAAACCTATGTACTGCAGTTCACAGGCTGAGCACCAGAGTAAGTATATACAATTAGAGGATCTGTAATTCAAACAGGAAGTAATGTCAAAGGTTTCACCGGTCACTACCGAAGAGAAACTGGTCCCCACTTGGACATATTCACAGGCCTTACATTGTGAGTAACCACACCTGTAAGTACCCCTGTGTCTGAGCCAGGAGGATGATGATACCACTGCAGAATTTGGTTTCCTAAGCATGGATGGCGACACTGAATTTCCAATGGTTTTATTTCTCCTATAGGAGAATCTACAGCCATTCCTAGCAGTCACTGCAAGGGCATCATCCGCCACTAACAGACGAAAGTGGTTTCTGATTATGTCACAGATTTCTCCATAATGAGCTGAGTAATCTGTGACAAAAGTCAGTTTATTCCCTTGATTCTCTCTGATAGGTGGCTTATCCTTTAGAAGTTGTTCCCTAGATAGGGAATTAACCTTGTATCTAGCCTATTTAATGATCTTTCTATTGTATCCTCTTTGTAGTAGGCGTTGTTCCAATTCATCCGCATGTTTCTTATAGCTAAGGGGCAAAGTGCAATTGCGTTTCAATCGCACAAATTGCCCCTTAGCTACTGAATAGGGCATTTGCTTCGGATGACAGCTCCTAGCATGTAGGAGACTGTTACCTGATATTGGTTTCCTGTAAACTTCCGAGGTGACTCTACCTGTTGGCCACCCCTTCAATTCCAAATCTAAATAATGTACTGTGTTCTTATTATAATCAAGTGTGAAACGTAAGTTCACATCATTTGTCCTCAAGTAATCCACAAAACATTCAGCCTGTTCTTTTTTGCCCCGCCAGACAAACAGCAGGTCGTCTATATAGCGTAGGTATAGCATAATGGCAGGCCTGAAGGGGTTTCCATCTGCATAGATGCTGGACCGCTCCCACCAACCCATGAACAGGTTGGCATAGGTTGGCGCAAAGTTTGCATCCATGGCGGTCCCGCATCTCTGCAGATAGAACTCCCCCTCAAACTGAAAGTAATTGTGTGATAACAAGAACTGAGTCACCTCCAGTACAAAATTTCTGAAAGGCTCACTGTGTGTAGTCCCACTCTCCAAAAAATAAGCTACTGCTTTAAGACCCCAAATATGGGGTACAGAGGAGTACAGTGAGACCACATCCACAGTGAGCCATCCACAATCCGGTAACCATCTCATGTTTTCAACTTTATTCAACACCTGCTTGGAGTCCCTAGTATAACTAGGGAGGGATTTAACCAAAGGCTGTAGTATCCCATCCAGCCACTCAGAGAGGTGTTCCAACATTGAGCCTATACCATTGACTATGGGCCTGCCCTGCACATTCTCTAGGGTCTTGTGCACCTTCGGTAAATGGTGAAACAGTGGGATAACTGGATGTTCAACATAAAGATACTTGGATGTTTCTAAATCAATTAGACCATCCTCCACTGCTCCATCCAGAAGGTGCACTAATTCTTGTTGAAACCTATTGGTGCGATTTTGTCTAAGGTGTTCATAGCAATCCGTGTCTTGCAGCTGTCTCAGGGCTTCTCTGAAATAGTCAGCCCTGTTCATTACGACCACTGAGCCCCCCTTGTCTGCCTGCTTGATCACTAGGCTAGGATTTTGTTCCAATGATTTGAGGGCAAGGCGTTCGTTCTTAGTCAGGTTATTACCACCTGTCATCCTTGTTAAGGGTAGTTGTCTTAAATCATTTTCCACTCGTTTGTAAAAGGTTTCAACAATGTTACCTCTGCTCTGTATAGGGTAGAAGGTAGAGGGGTTACGATATTTTTTGATAATATCCTTATTTGCCTCATCCATTGACGTGGACCCCTCTCCTTACAACTCCTCCAGAGCAATTAGGTCACATGTTTCCATAAACCCCAATTCTTTGGGCCATGTAATGTGGGCTGCAAGACACGGATTGCTATGAACTCCTTAGACAAAATCCCACCAATAGGTTTCAACAAGAATTAGTGAACCTTCTGGATGGAGCAGTGGAGGATGGTCTAATTGATTTAGAAACATCCAAGTATCTTTATGTTGAACATCCAGTTATCCCACTGTTTCACCATTTACCGAAGGTGCACAAGACCCTAGAGAATGTACAGGGCAGGCTCATAGTCAATGGTATAGGCTCAATGTTGGAACACCTCTCTGAGTGGCTAGATGGGATACTACAGCCTTTGGTTAAATCCCTCCCTAGTTATACTAGGGACTCCAAGCAGGTGTTGAATAAAGTTGAAAACATGAGATGGTTACCAGATTGTGGATGGCTCACTGTGGATGTGGTCTCACTGTACTCCTCTATACCCCATATTTGGGGTCTTAAAGCAGTAGCTTATTTTTTGGAGAGTGGGACTACACACAGTGAGCCTTTCAGAAATTTTGTACTGGAGGTGACTCAGTTCTTGTTATCACACAATTACTTTCAGTTTGAGGGGGAGTTCTATCTGCAGAGATGCGGGACCGCCATGGGTGCAAAGTTTGCGCGAACCTATGCCAACCTGTTCATGGGTTGGTGGGAGCGGTCCAGCATCTATGCAGATGGAAACCCCTTCAGGCCTGCCATTATGCTATACCTACGCTATATAGACGACCTGCTGTTTGTCTGGCGGGGCAAAAAAGAACAGGCTGAATGTTTTGTGGATTACTTGAGGACAAATGATGTGAACTTACGTTTCACACTTGAGTATAATAAGAACACAGTACATTATTTAGATTTGGAATTGAAGGGGTGGCCAACAGGTAGAGTCACCTCAGAAGTTTACAGGAAACCAATATCAGGTAACAGTCTCCTACATGCTAGGAGCTGTCATCCGAAGCAAATGCCCTATTCAGTAGCTAAGGGGCAATATGTGCGATTGAAACGCAATTGCACTTTGCCCCTTAGCTATAAGAAACATGCGGATGAATTGGAACAACGCCTACTACAAAGAGGATACAATAGAAAGATCATTAAAAAGGCTAGATACAAGGTTAATTCCCTATCTAGGGAACAACTTCTAAAGGATAAGCCACCTATCAGAGAGAATCAAGGGAATAAACTGACTTTTGTCACAGATTACTCAGCTCAATATGGAGAAATCTGTGACATAATCAGAAACCACTTTCGCCTGTTAGTGGCGGATGATGCCCTTGCAGTGACTGCTAGGAATGGCTGTAGATTCTCCTATAGGAGAAATAAAACCATTGGAAATTCAGTGTCACCATCCATGCTTAGGAAACCAAATTCTGCAGTGGTATCATCATCCTCCAGGCTCAGACACAGGGGTACTTACAGGTGTGGTTACTCACAATGTAAGGCCTGTGAATATGTCCAAGTGGGGACCAGTTTCTCTTCGGTAGTGACCGGTGAAACCTTTGACATTACTTCCTGTTTGAATTACAGATCCTCTAATTGTATATACTTACTCTGGTGCTCAGCCTGTGAACTTTAGTACATAGGTTTGACCACAAGGGATGTCAAATCTAGGATCAGGGAACACCTGTCTACCATACGGGTGGGTAAGAGTAGTACGCCTTTGGTGTCCCATTTCGTCCAGCGACATGATAAAGACTGTCGCTCCTTGAAATGGATGATTGTAGAAAAGGTTCAACCACAGAAGAGAGGGGGTGACCAATTTAAGATCTTATCCAGACAGGAAATGTATTGGATCTTTAGGCTCCAAACTAAAAGACCTTTGGGCCTAAACTCCGAATATGATTTTATTAATCATTGGAATTAGATCTTGGTCACCTCTAGTTTAAAGGTCTCATTTGAAATATTATTCTGGAGAACAAGGAATATTATAACAGTAATAATCAAAAAGTTCTTGGAAGTTTGTAATTTTTGGTATTTAATCATAATTTACAAACTTATAGCCTTTATGTAACAGGTACAAGAGAGCTCCATGTTTTCTGTAAAGTGTAATTTGTAATTTGTATACGCTCTACTGTCCTCTCATTTAAAATTTAAAATTTAAAATTTGAAGTTTAAAAATTTGAGGTTTGAAATTTATATTTTAAGAATTCATACATTCTCAACTATACATAGTAGGATACTTAAAATATGTTATCTAGTTGTATTTGGAGACTTGGGTATTAATGTCCCCTTTTTAGGAGCTTCAGGTATATATATGTGAAATTACTGATAAAAGTGTATATATATAGTTTATTAAATGTTTATGTTTTACAAGTTAGCGCTCCTTCCAAGTATTTTAGGAGTATATACTGTGTAGACATTTATAGAATGCACATTAATTAATATATAGGAATCACAATACATGCTCCATCCCCCGTGTGTCTTTAAATTTCAATTAGTAACCGACCAATAATATGGGAGCACTGGGTTTATAAGGCAATTTGTTTTTAAAAGTTTTAGGGACTATGATTACGGCGTTTTGTGCCGAAACATGTCAGTCTGTTAAACTTTAGGGGTGTTTTATCCCCTCTCTCTCCATGTTTTAACTTTGTTACAATAAAGTTTATTAATTTTTAAAATTTGAGGTGCCTGGCGAATCTTTTCTCTCTTTTTGGACTCTCTTTTGCCACTGCTAGGCACCTAGCTGCACTGCCTGTTGGAAAAGCGGACCAAGGATATAGCCGATTCAAGACACAGTGTTTTACCCAAAGGCTAAAGATTCCCTACACCCGGTACAGTTCACGATTACTTTTTGTATATAATACTGGAGATAAACAGCCGCACTGGATTGCGGAGTTTGCTGTTTAAACTTCCTCCGGATCAGTGGAATCGCATCAGAGGCTCGGCTTCCTACAAGGACCAATCCACAAGGAGGATTGAGACACACCCAAGTCTCAGGCACTGTCAGGCTGTTGGAGACGGCGTTTGTTCCGCTAATGGTGGACGGGCTGGTGCCCGGTAAAGCGCGCTCAAGATTTGGAAGCTCCCAGGCTGCCGGAGAAGAAGCTTATTCCGCGGATGGTGGACGGGTCGGTACCCGGTAAAGCACGGCAGCCGGTGAGTGATACTAGCCTTGCATGGGGACTGTCTAGTTTGTGTACCTTGCCTCTGATGCTGTACGTTGATATCTGCAATAGGAGCACCGGGTAATAGGAATATTTGTATATGAACATATGAGCACTACTTTTGGGTTATATTTACTCAGGACTTTTTGCCTTTACAAACTGGGACTCATAGAGGGCAATTTATTGGTCTGCCCCCTGGACTGCAAGGAGTTGCAAAGCAACTATATTAATCAGTTAAAGCACACATTTTTAGATGTGAAGAGCATTTGCCCTTGCAGGATATAAAGTGGTATTATTGGCTAATATGAATGTTTTATAGGTGATAATATAGATTGAGGTCTTCTCTTTTTCTATTTCTATACCCTGGATACCCTGGTACTAAAGGGTTTAAATACCCACTAGGATCTTCAATGTTTTCTGTTATTATTAAGTTGTACCAAATGTTTTACAGAATATTGCCCTGTTTAACCCTTTGAGTGCTAAGCACTTTCCCACCTGGGTGCTAAGATTCTTTAATATTTTTTTTATTTTTTTATTTTTTGAATTTTCTTTTTCAAGACTTACACTGTTAGGTGATTACCTTTCCAATGGTGGGTCTTGGGGGTCTGTATCTGCTTAGATGACTGAGATACAGGGTTCTAAGCAGCATGCCCCCTGCACCTATACTTAACATTGTTAAGTATAAATAAAGTTACGCGGTGACGTCATCACGTTATTGCGCGTGACGTCACCATGCAAAACGGGAAGCCCTGGCGATGCCTGTCACTCTACAGGCATGATCACCGGGGTAGGAGCGGGTGGGAGCCCCCAGATCTCCCTCAAGGTGGGAGAGTGCTAGCGACGGCTCTGAGCCGTCGCTAGCACCAGAGTGGGAAACTCTGCAACGGCTCAGAGCCGTCGTTAGCACTCAAGGGGTTAAGTAAGTTTTGCATTGTTTAATTAGGAGTATTGATAAGTTATCTGACTCTTACATATTACTGAGCTTTATCCCTGATTTATAATATGCTGTATTGTCTATTTCATATTGCATTTTAGTCTGCTTATAGAGCACATTCGTTTAGGTTCTTAGATTGTCCCTATGATATATCGTTTTATGAGGGATGCATATTAGTTATATGTCTTTGACATCTAACCTCTGTGTATGGCAATGATTCTGCGGCAACGTCTCTGCATAATACAATCACATCATTTAATTTGGCTATATTGTTCATAGATCTCCAAGTATTGAACTGTACTGTTAGCTGTTTGTAGTCATCGCAAGTTGTGCAGTTGTAATGTTGTCCATCGGTAATGATTTCTATAGTCTATACATTTTTCACTTTGATTTTAGTTTTTTGGTATGTCCAGCTTGCCGCAGATTTCCCGGTGCATGCGCAGTTGCGCTAGGGACACAATAACGGAGATCCGTTAATGATTCATACGGTGATGGGGTACTTAAGGGGTAAGTTGTTTGTTTGTTTTTCTATGTCTGAAGAAGGGGCACCACCCCGAAACTTCACATGTTGATTAAATGTTTGTGATTGATCAAACAAAGAGTGCGGGCATGATTATTTGAAGCAGGTACAAGCTTTAGCCAGGGCACCCCAGAAGCTGATTTTTGATACATTGAGTTCTGATCCCTGCTACAAGGAAAAGACTATATATATATATATATATATATATATATATATATATATATATATATATATATATATATATTATTGTAGAGAAGACAAGTACTCCAGATACCAGGTCACAAATGCCTGGGGTGCAATGATTTATTTCCTAAGATGTGAACGTTTTTGGGGGTTTAGCCCCTTCCTCAGACATACAAAAAACAAATGTAATTTGTATATATATATGTATGTGTGTGTATGGCACACACTAGTCTAGCCAGAACAACTCCTTGGAGCACTGCCAGTTAGTAATGTAGTTTTTCAAGATGTATCCCGGAGCCGGCCAGAATCCCCAGAACACAAAGCAGGCTTACACAGGTAAGTAACAAATAGAACAGCCTTTAATCAAAAGGTAATTTGAATTGGCCTGTTGCCAAACGTTTCAGCTCGCACAGGAGCTTTCCTCAGTGGAGGCATGTCTATTTGGCCCTCCACTGAGGCTGCTCTATTTGTTACATACCTGTATAAGCCTGTTTTGTGTTCTGGGGATTCCAGCCAGCTCTGGGATACATCTATATATATAAAAGTGAGTACACCCCTCACAGTTTTGAAAATATTTTATTATATCTTTTCATGTGACAACACGGAAGAAATTACACTTTGCTACAATGTAAAGTAGTGAGTGTACAGCCTGTATAACAGTGTAAATTTGATGTCCCCTCAAAATAACTCAACACACAGCCATTAATGTCTAAACTGTTGGCAACAAAAGTGAGTACAAGTGGAAATGTCCAAATTGGGCCCTAAGTGTCAATATTTTGTGTGGCCACAATTATTTTCCAGCACTGCCTTAACCCTCTTGGGCATGGAGTTCACCAGAGCTTCATAGGTTGCCACTGGAGTCCTCTTCCACTCCTCCATGATGACGTCACGGAGCTGGTGGATGTCAGAGACCTTGCGCTCCCCCACCTTCCGTTTGAGGATGCCCCACAAATGCTCAATAGGTTTTAGGTCTGAAGACATGCTTGACCAGTCCATCACCTTTACCCTCAGATTCTTTAGCAAGGCAGTGGTTGTCTTGGAGGTGTGTTTGGGATCATGCTCTGCTTCAGTATGTCACAGTACATGTTGGCATTCATGGTTCCCTCAATGAACTGTAGCTCCCCAGTGCTGGTAGCACTCATTCAGGCCCAGACCATGACACTCCCACCACCATGCTTGACTGTGGGCAAGACACACTTGTCTTTGCACTCCTCACCTGGTTGCCGCCACACACGCTTGACACAACCTGAACCAAATAAGTTTATCTTGGTCCCATCAGACCACAGGACATGGTTTCAGTAATCCATGTCCTTAGTCTGCTTGTCTTCAGCAAACTGTTTGCAGGCTTTCTTGTGCATCATCTTTAGAAGAGGCTTCTTTCTGTGACGACAGCCATGCAGACCAATTTGATACAGTGTGCAACATATGGTCTGAGCACTGACAGGCTGACCCCCCACCCCTTCAACCTCTGCAGCAATGCGGGCAGCACTCATACACTCTCCAATAGAATGAGAGCTGCTTAAATCCTATTGGCTGATTTGAACCGCCAATAGGATTTTAGCAGCTCTAATTCTTATTGGCTGATGTCAATTTTTCAGCCAATAGGAATGCAAGGGTGCGCCATTTTGGATCGCGTACCTTGCATTGAAGATTCAGTGTTAGGTGGCGACTGTATAAAGAGGATGCTCCGTGCCAGATGTCTTCAGGATGGATTCGCTCCGCACTGCTGGGATCAAGATAGAAGAGACCGCCTGGATGAAGATTGAGGAGGCCGTCTGGATAAAGACTTCTCACCGCTTAGATGAGGAGTCGGACTTCGTTGCCGGGATAAAGATTGAAGAGGCCGTCTGGATGAAGACTTCTCGCAGTTTGGTTTAAGATCGTTCAAGCAGGACTTCAAAAACTGTAAGGGGATCTTCGAAGGTTAGTAATAGGTTTTTTAAGTTTTTTGGGGGTGTTTTTTTTTTCTTCTTAGTTTAGGGTTTGAGCATGTAAAAGAGCTAAATGGCCTTTTAATGGAAATGCCCTTTTACAGGTAAAAGAGCTGTTTAACTTAGGGCAATGCCCTACAAAAGGCCCTTTTAAGGGCCATTGGTACTTTATTGTAGGCTAGGTTTTTTTATTTTGGGTGGGCTTTTTTATTTTGATGGGGCTATTAGAAGTGTAATTCTTTTTATTTTTGATAATTTCGTTTGTTATTTTTCATACTTCAGTGTTATTTTTTGTAATTTAGTCTTTTTTATTTTTGTAATTAAGTACTTTGTAATTTTTAGAGTAGTGTTAAGATGTTTTTAATGTGTAGTTTAGTTTAATTGGTAGTTAGTTTAATTTTAGATTAATACTTAAATTAGTTTAATTGTTAGTTTAAACTTAGTTTTTTTTTTAATTTGACAGGTAAATTTTAATTTAAGGTAGGGAACTTGAAATTTTAATCTAAAGTTAGGGGGGACATTATGCTTAGGGGTTACTAGTTTAATTTAGTTTATTGCGATGTGGATGGCTTTTGGTTTAGGGGTTAATAGTTTAATTTAGTATATTTCATTGTGGGGGGCTTGCGGTTTAGGGGTTAATAGGTTTATTATAGTGGCAGCGGTGTAGGGCTTATTACCTTTAGTATAGTGGCGGCGATGTGGGCGGACGGCAGATTAGGGGTTAATAATATTTAAATAGTGTTTGCGATGCGGGGGGGTTTGGTGGTTTAGGGGTTAATGAGTTTATTATAGTGCTGACGATGTTGGGAAGCGGCAGGTTAATAGTTTTTTAGTGGCGCTGATGTCGGGAGCGGCAGATTAGGGGTGACTAAGTTTAATATAGTGTTTGCAATACGGGAGGGCCTCAGTTTAGGGGTTAATAGGTAGTTTATGGGTGTTTAGTGCACCTTGTAGCAGTTTAGTTATGAGTTTTATGTTACAGATTTGTAGCGTAAAATTTATAACTACTGCTTTTAGATGGCATTACGGATCTTGTCGTTTTAGGCTGTAACACAGGTTTTTTAGCCAGAATGCAAAACTTGTAATGGCAGCGTGTCAGCGTGCCAGGAATCAGACTGAGACAAGAAGTGCAAAAATAATCACACCTTTATTCATAGCAAAAAATAATAAAAAGTCCACAAGTCAAATAACAAGCCAGGAGTCAAAACCAGAGCTGGTAGTCAGACGAGCCGAGTCAGGAATCAAAATGAATAGTCAGACGAGCTGGAATCAGGAACAAGGAAAACAGCAGAGTCAGGAACAAGCCAGGGATTAGGAACCAGGAAGGACGTCAGGCAGACAGGTAATACACAGGAACTCTCACAAACAGGTCTGAGACAACGCAAAGGCAAAGCATACTGAACAGAGGCCCTTTAAATAATAAGTCATGACATCACAATTCTGAGACTGCATCCTGTCTCACATGGATGATGCACACCAGTCTGGCCATAAAAAGAAGTGCAGGAAATGAGCAGCATCCCCCACAATGCACCATAGTCAGGAAGAGAGGTGAGTAAAATGGCTGCCAGCAGCACATGGCAAACACAACAGGGAAAAAACCCTGACAGTACCCTCCCATCAACGACCCCTCTCCGCGGGAGGACAAAAGGCTTATTGGGTAAACGGGCATGGAAAGCACGGAGGGGGGCGGGAGCATGAACATCAGAGGAGGGAACCCAAGAACGCTCCTCCGGACCGTAGCCCCTCCAGTGAACCAAATACTGTACACAGCCCCTGGACATACGAGAGTTAATAATGCTGCTAACCTCATACTCCTCATGGTTGTCAACAAAGATAGGATGGGGATGAGGCAACACAGTGGTATACCAATTACAAACCAATGGTTTCAAGAGGGAGACATGAAAAACATTGGAGATGCGCATAGCAGGAGGAAGGTCAAGAGTGTAGGCCACAGGATTAACCCATCAGAGTATTCGAAAAGGACCAACATAACGGGGAGCCAATTTATTGGAAGGCACATGAAGGTTCAAGTTGCGGGAGGACAGCCAAACTCTCTCACCAACCTGGTAGGAAAGTGCGGGCAGACGGCTACGATCAGCCTGGAACTTTTGGCGCTGCATAGAACGATGAAGGCAATCCTGAATCTGCACCCACGTGGAACGGAGTTGCCGGAGATGCTCCTCCAAAGCCGTAATACCCTGAGACATGAATGAATTGGGCAACAAGGATGGTTGAAACCCATAATTCGCCATGAACGGGGATAACTTGGAGGAAGCATTAATAGTACTATTACGAGCAAACTTTGCCCAAGGTAACAGTTCAGACCAATTATTGTGGTGATCTGAGACAATGGAGAAACTGTTCCAGTGCTTGATTAGACCATTCCACAGCCCCATTGGATTGAGGGTGATAAGCCGAGGAGAAGGAAAGCTGGATCCCCATTTGAGCACAAAAGGAATGCCAAAATCTGGAGACAAACTGGCTACCCCGGTCTGACACTATCTCCTTGGGTAACCCATGTAAACGGAAGACCTCCTGGGCAAAAATTGAAGCAAGCTCCTGAGCGGTAGGCAGCTTCATCAAGGGAATGCAATGTGACATTTTAGAAAAACGGTCAACAGTATTGCCATTGGAAAACAGGGAGCTCGACAATGAAGTCCATGGAAAGATGTGTCCAAGGACGCTCACCATTAGCAATAGGTTGAAGAAGACCCACAGGAAGATGTTGAGGAGTCTTATTCTGTGCACAAACTGAGCAGGAGGCAACATACACAGCAACATCAGAACGAAGACCTGGCCACCAAAATTCTTGAGTGACAGACCTAATCATTTGGTTCTTGCCTGGGTGACCTGCAGCTTTAGGATAGTGGTAAGTGTGCAAAAGTTTAGTTTGAAGATTCTCAGGAACAAAACACTTACCACTAGGTTTCTCAGGAGGTGCATTGGTTTGTGCAGCCAGGATCTCCTCCCTCAAGGGAGAAGTCAAATTAGTACATATGGTAGCCAAAATATGATCAGGAGGAATAACAGGAATAGGTACAGACTCCTCCTTGGACAGAGGCGAAAATTGTCGAGAGAGGGCATCAGCCCTAACATTCTTACTACCAGGCAGGTAGGAGACCACATAATTAAACCGAGACAAAAATAGTGCCCATCTGGCCTGTCGGGGCGACAAACGTTTTGCTTCAGATAGATAAGTTAAATTCTTGTGGTCAGTAAGAATGAGAACTGGCATGCTAGTACCTTCAAGAAGATGCCTCCATTCCTTAAGTGCCAAAATTATGGCCAGTAATTCCCTGTCGCCAATTTCATAATTGAACTCCGCTGGAGACAATTTCTTAGAGAAGAAACCACATGGATGCAAGGAACCGTCAGGCGTAGGACGTAGAGACAAGAGGGCACCTACTCCAGTCTCAGACGCATCGACCTCAAGAACGAAAGGCAGGACAGGGTTAGGATGAGCCAGAACTGGAGCGGCAGCAAAGGCAGTCTTAAGACTATCAAAGGCCTTAATGGCAGTAGGTGACCAATGGAGTGGATCATTCTCTTTACGGGTCATGTCTGTGATAGGTTTGACCAAGGAAGAAAAGTTTTTAATAAACTTTCTATAGTAATTGGTGAACCCCAAAAAACGTTGAATAGACCGAAGACCAACTGGGCGAGGCCACTGCAGAACTGCAGATAACTTGTCAGCATCCATGGAGAACCCTGCAACGGAGATAACATAACCTAGGAAGGTTACTTGAGTCTGATGGAACTCGAGTTTACAAAACAGGCCGTTCTCACGTAGTCTCTGAAGAACCCGTGTAACATCAGAATGATGAGCCTCAAGTGTGGGTGAGTGTATGAGGATGTCGTCTAAGTACACCACAACACACTGTTACAACATATCTCGTAGGACATCATTAATAAATTCCTGAAAAATAGCAGGAGTATTACATAGGACAAAGGGCATTACAAGATACTCATAATGGTATTAAATGCTGTTTTCCATTCCTGGCCCTCCTTAATCCTAACGAGATTGTACGCTTCTGTCAATTCAAGTTTAGAAAAGACCGTAGCTCCCTTGAGGCGGCCAAAGAGTTCCATAATAAGCGGAATATGGTAAGCAATCTTAATGGTAAGACGATTAAGACCTCTATAATCGATACATGGTCTTAACTTGCCACCCTTGTTCTTCACAAAGAAGAAGCCAGCCCCTGCAGGAGAGCAGGATTTGCGGATGATCCCCCGTGACAGAGCATCGGCAACATACTCCTCCATAGCACAATTCTCTGCAACAGACAGAGGGTACACCCGGCCCCGAGGAGGAATGGCTCCGGGTTGCAGGTCTATGGCACAATCGTAAGACCGGTAAGGAAGCAATGTACCGGCATGCACCTTGTCAAACACGTCTAGGAACTCTCGGTACTCCACTGGCAATTGAGATACCAAAGAAGTGCACAAGACTTTAATTTGTTTTCAAAGACAAGTGGAAATACATTGCAGGGACCACGACAAAATTTTGGACCTGCGCCAGTTGAGACTGGGATTGTGCTTTTGGAGCCAGGGATAACCCAGAACAACCAGAAAATGTGGAGAGTTTATCACCTGGAACTGGAGGGTTTCAAAATGGAGAGCCCCAACAGTCATGGACAACGGAGCAACGAGTGCGGGCTGAAGGGGCCTGCCATCAATGGCCTCAATAGCAAGCGGAACGGACCGAGGCAAAACAGGAATGGAGTGGTTTGATACAAAAGCACTGTTAATGAAATAGCCTGCAGCACCAGAGTCATCAAGAGCCTGAGTGACTATGGAGGAGTCCACCTAGGAAAGGACAACTGTGACCAAAAGTTTCTCCTTAAGCGGTTCCGGGGACGAGTATAAACCACCCAAGGTCTGCCCCCGACAGGACCTTAGGTGTGAGCGTTTCCTGGCTGTGTAGGACAAGATTTCAAAAGGTGGCCCTGTAACCCACAATAGAAGCAGAGCCCCTCCCTCCTCCGAAAGGCCCTCTCCGCCGCGGAGAGACGCGTGAATCCCAACTGCATCGGCTCAGCAGTACCTGGTGACTCGGGACCAGGAGGCATGGGAGGAGAGGGAGGCATGGGTGGGAACAAACACATAGGAGACAACGGAACAGGAGGCTTCTGCAAGCGCTCCTTGAAAGAGGGCCTCTCTCTGAGTCTGATGTCAATTAGGATCAAAAAAGACACCAATGCCTCGAGATCCTCTGGTAAATCTCTGGCAGCAACTTCGTCTTTAATCGCATTAAGAAAGAAGGCGGCAACAAGGGCTTCATTGTTCCAACCTACCTCTCAAGCATACGGAACTCAATAGCATACTGAGCAACAGATCTTGTACCTTGTTGAATGGACATGAGTCGTTTAGCAGCAGAGAAGGAGCGAGCTGGAACATCAAATATCCTTCGAAAGGAGGCCACAAATTCAGGGTAATTTGAATTCACAGGTTTATTAGTCTCCCACAAGGGATTAGCCCAGGCAAGAGCTGTGTCAGAGAGTAACGAGATGAGAAATCCCACCTTAGCTCTGTCAGAGGGAAACGCCTGAGGTAACATCTCAAAGTAAATGCCCACCTGGTTCAAAAACCCTCTGCACTGAATAGGATCGCCTCCATATCGCTGAGGTAGAGGTGCAGAACCAGACATGCTCCTGGTAGGCATTGGTGCAGCAGCGGAAACAGGAGCAGCCATAACTTGCGGGACACTTTGGTCCAAATGTGCAATGCGAGTCAGCAGGGTTTGCAGGGCTAGTGCAAATTGATCCAAGCGTTGATCCTGTTCATCCATCCTGGAAATGATGGCAGGTAAAGGTGGATTATTAGCACCATCAGGATTCATGTCCTTTGCGTAATTTCAGGGTGCCAGGAATCAGACTGAGACGAGAAGTGCAAAAATAATCACACCTTTATTAATAGCAAAAATAATAAAAAGTCCACAAGTCAAATAACAAGCCAGGAGTTAAAACCAGGGCTGGTAGTCAAACGAGCCGAGTCAGGAGCCAAAGCGAATAGTCAGACGAGCTGGAATCAGGAACAAGGAAAACAGCAGAGTCAGGAACAAGCCAGGGATCAGGAACCAGGAAGGACGTCAGGCAGCCAGGTAATACACAGGAACTCTCACAAACAGGTCTGAGACAATGCAAAGGCAAAGCATACTGAACAGACGCCCTTTAAATAATAAGTGATGACATCACAATTCTGAGACTGCATCCTGTCTCACATGGATGATGCACACCAGTCTGGCCATAAAAGGAAGTGCAGGAAATGAGCAGCATTCCCTACAATACACCATAGTCAGGAAGAGAGGTGAGTAAAATGGCTGCCAGCAGCACATGGCAAACACAACAGGGAAAAAACCCTGACACAGCGTTATGGGAATCCCATAAAATTTTTACGAGTGCGGTACTGACGTTCTGTTACAGGCTAAAAGGCTTGCGGTACACCTATACCGACAAGACTTGTAATGGCTGCGGTGCTGTTTTAACGCTGAAATGACCATATTTTCATTGTTAAAAGATGAACGCGTATAATTTACCCTAACGCACTACTATATCTCTCTTAATCTAAAGTATTATATGCTACCCCAGGTTATTTATTTTGCCAGATGTAATTTAAAAACAATTTGTGTATTTGATGTAGGATAGAGTGCGGAACATTCAGTGGAATGCAGCGGAATAAATATAGCGTTTTGGGTAATGACATCTTGACCGAGGCTACTCTCTGCCCCCTTAATTCAGTTCTTTTGACAGACTTGCATTTTAGCGAATCAGAGTTGACTCATAAATAACTCCACAGGAGTGAGCACGGTGTTATCTATATGGCACACATGAACTAGCACTGACTGTCTGTAAAAAAAACTGTCAAAATGCACTGAGATAAGAGGTGGTCTTTAAGGGCATAGAAATTAGCATTTGAGCCTACCTAGCTTTAGCTTTCAACAAATTGGTATTCAAGAGAACAAAGCAAATTTGATGATAAAAATAATTTGGAAAAGTGTTTAAAATTGCACGCCCTAACTGAATCATGAAAGTTTAATTTTGACTAGACTTTCCCTTTAAATAAAATTGTTTAAATGCATACTGAAAGTAATAGGAAATGTGTGTTTGTGACCAACTAATATTACTGTTATACAGGGCTGAATTACCCATTAGATAACATTGTTATCTGCCTATGGGTGTCTAGGTAGTAATGATCACCTGTTCCCAATGTGAATTATGGATGAATTACACTGCTGGGTGTCCCAGTTGCTTAAGAACATTGGATTCATAAAATATAAAGTGCCTAGTGGGTGGGATTCATAACTTTTTAACTTGATTAGCTGTAATGTGCTGTCAGCCTACAAGTCTCACCTCTGCATTGTACTTAAGGGGTTGTGGTTTGCTGTATTGCAGAAAAATGAATGAAGTTACAGTTTTAAATCATTTTTTAATTATTTATAATTTGTAAAAAATGTATTTTACAATTCAGTACATTGCTGATATAAACTATGCATAAATGTTTAAAAAAAGACCCTTTAAGTGTTTCAATGTTGGTTAATAGGAAGAAGGTTGAAAGTAAAACAAAACAACCTTGACTGCTTACACGCAGTTTCTGCAATGAATATATAATTGGACACATTTGTCTTTTTGCACCTATTGTACTTTTAATAAGTTATTATTAATGGGTTGGAATTTTATTAATTATTAATACTTTATTTTTGCATACCACTGAAAGTGTAATTTAAGAATCCTTGGATGAAAAATAATGCCCTTAGGTAATATATATTGTAGAGCTAAGGAGATTTTCTAAAGATTTGATTCCACTCCACATGGAACCACCAACAAAATTCAATGTCATATATTCTCCACAAGAGATTTTTACGGCACTTCAGGCCATGCATCATTTTGAAACATTAGGAGATGAAGAAAAAATAGGCATTAATGCTGTTTGTTCTATTTCATAATGAAATGTTGGTGTCTTTAAATCAGAACTGTCAGCAGTAATGTTGTCAGTCTAAAAATTCTTCACATCTTTTCCTTTCAGATCACACATAATACACAAGCAGTAGCTTAAATTGTATTTTCACAAAAATGCAATTAATGTCTTTATTTAAATGTAGCTGTTCCACTTTGCTCCATTTATCTAGACATAGGGGCCAAATTAAGAAGCTGCAAATGCACTCGCCGGAAACATACGTTAAGAAGCAGCGGTCATAAGACCGCTGTCCTTAACGTTTCCGCCACCTCTGAGGTGGCGGATAACAATCATCCGGATTGGATATGATTGGGATGATTGACACCCCCTGCTAGCAGGCGATTGGCGGCGAATCTGCAGGGGGCGCATTGCACAAGCATTTCAACCCCATTGAGCTGTCTGTTTGCCTGAAGCTGTCATCTGAATCCTAAGCAACACAACTATAATTCAGTAATGTATAAAGAAACATATATTAGATAAATAAGAAAATGTAAGCATTGGTTTTGATAGTAGATAATAACCAAAAAGGCACATGAAGCCTCATATTTCTTTCTGAAGTGTAACCAATTTATAGTTAAATAGTTTCCTGTAAAAAAAAATCAGTTGCTTAAATTTTCCAAAATATATTAAAATGAGAATATCTGAAAGTGACAAAAAACTGTTTCATAAGTAAAATATAATTGCATTATACTTCCATTGACAAAAATGCTTCTAGTAAAAGCTATTAGTGTTAGTTAGTGCCATACACACATATGCTGTTAATGCCCTATACTCTAGAACAGTGATTTTTAACCTTTTTTTGCCGTGGCACACTTTTTTACATTAAAAAAATCCTGTGGCACACCACCATCCCAAAATTAAAAAAAAAAAATCACACATGGTAGCCTAATACAGTATATATATATATATATATATATATATATATATATATATATATATATATATATACACATACACACACAAACACACACATACTGTATGTATTGTGCTGTTATGCCATGCCTCCTACAAACTACCCCTGCACTGGGAGTAAAAAACAAGCAAAGTTTAAAAAATATGTCACACTGTTGTCAGTCTCCCGTGGCACACCTGAGGATCTCTCACGGCACACTAGTTGAAAAACACTGCTCTAGAAGTTAAACACCACACCTTTCCAGAGAGCCAGCAGTGACTTGTATGTATCACTTACACAAAACACAACACGTCAGCTCTCTGAGCAGGAATGGTCTTTGAGCCCCCATGCCCTAGTCTCACATAGCATAGGTGCATATGACCCTGTATCAGTAATAACTTTTACTAAAATAAATTTTCCTAATCAAAATATACTGCAAAAATTGGTATTTTAAAAATGTAAATGCACATTTCAGTTTTGACTGTTCTATCCCTTTAAAGGCACAGTCTAGTTAATAATTAAATTTTCATGATTCAGATAGGGCATGTCATTTTAAACTATTTTCCAACTTACTTTTATCATCAATTGTGCTTTGTTCTCTTGGTATTCTTAGTTGAAAGCTAAACCTAGGTAGGCTCATATGCTAAGTTCTAAGCCCTTGAAGGCCACCTCTTATCTAAATGTATTTTTACAAATTTTTTAACAACTAGAGGACATTAGTTCATGTGTGCCAAATAGATAACATTGAGCTCACGGACGTGAAGTTGCCTAGAAGTAAGTTCTGATTGGCTAAAGTGCAAGTCTGTCAAAAGAACTGAGATAAGGGGGCAGCTTGCAGAGGCTTAGATACAAGGTAATCATAGAGGTAAAAAGTATATTTCTATAACAGTGTTGATTATACAAAACTGGGGAATGGGTAATAAAGGTATTATCTATCTTTTTAAACAACAAAAATTCTGGTGTTGACTGTCCCTTTAACACCTGTAAGGGGTGAAAAACATAAATAGAGAAGATATAGAGAACTGCGGGTCTTTATGTGTTTAACCCATTTATTGTTAACATATTAGAGCATGTTATTTTTCCACTACAAAGTCCCTTTAAGGCAAAATTCTCTATTTTTGAAAACTAAAATTAAAATGGTGTATCACAAAATCAGTGACTGCGCACGCGCACCCTCGCACCATCGCAGCGCAAGATCAATACACACCGGCGGAAGTAGTCGCGTGACTACCATTTCAAAGCGTTGCAAGCCTAACAAAAAGAGAGAGAGAGAAAAGAGGGGGGGGGAGAGAGAGAGAGAAAAGAGGGGGGGAAAGTGAGAAAAGGGGGGGGGGAGAGAAAAGAGGGGGGAGAGAGAGAAAAGAGGGGGGGAGAGAGAAAAGGGGGGGGAGAGAGAAAAGAGGGGGGAGAGAGAAAAGAGGGGGGGGAGAGAGAGAGAGAGAGAGAAAAGAGGGAGGGGAGAGAGAAGGGGGGGAGAGAAGAGGAGGGGGGAGAGAGAGAGAGGGGGAGAGAGAGAGGGGGAGAGGGATGGAACCGCGGTACCTAAAAAATTGGCCCGTGTACACGGGCTTTAGGACTAGTTATTAAATAAAGACTTTAGAACAGACCTCGGCAATATAGACCATGGGGCCGATTTATCAAGTGTCTGGCGGACATAATCCGCTGTAGCGAATCATGTCCGCCAGACATCGATAAATGCTGACAACATACGCTAGCAGCATTTAGCATTGCACAAGCAGTTCTGGTGAACTGCTTGTGCAATGCCGTCCCCTGCAAATTCTTGGCCAATCGGCCGCTAGCAGGGGGTGTCAATCAACCCGATTATATGAGATCGGGCGGATTGATGTCCGCTGCCTCAGAGGAGGTGTACGAGTTAAGGATCAGCGGTCTAAAGGCTCGCACAGAAACAGGGGTATACGGCCCCATTCAGGCCGTGATAAATCGCCCCCCATGTTTCTAATTGTAAAATGGCACAAGTCTCTGTGTTTGGATGAAAAGGCTCATCTGTTCCTCTTGTTTTTTTCTAGCACGCTGTAAATGCTGCACAAATTGATAATAAATGATTGTAGAAGTCATGGGTTAAAGTGGCTGATTCTAGCAATTGTTACTGATAGAGAACTTGCCCTTAACTGTGCCACAAGGTATGAAAAATGCAGTGGGCAACACTTTGAGATATTTTATGAAAAAGAAGCCTCTTTTAGTGATTAACAAGCCCCCTGAGATGCAGAACTGCGCACTAACAGACAACGTTCCAACGTAATATAGAACAAAGAGGTGCCTGGAAGAGGGTACTATCTATCTTATGTTCCTTTGTTTTAACAGCTAAATTCTGAGTAGATTACTGCGTCTCCCCAGACACCTGCTGCAGCCGGCAATGTACAAAGTCATTTATCTTACATTTCCCGGGTGTCTAGTTAAAGCTGGTGCAGTTTGTGCAGGTCCAAGAGAAATGATCAGACCTTTTTGAGTAGTGTCTGATGTTTTCTTTGCACTTCTAGAGATTGGAGACATAAAAAACATCTACCTAACCATGGTAAAGGTTTCAATATACAGACTTTTAAAGAAGCAGTACACACTTTGTAATTACAAGACATTCAATCCATTTGTTATAGAATATCTGTCAAGTTTAAACATTTTTAAAACATATTAACATCTTGTTTGCTGCAATTGTTTTTCAATATCCACACACTATTTTCCTTATTTGAAAGAGACAATTTGGGCTTAAAGGGATATTGACCCCAATTTTATTTTTATTCGGATAGAGCATGCAATTTAAAATAACTTAGTAATTTACTCCTATTATCAAATTTTCTTCGTTCTCTTTGAATCTTTATTTAAAAAAGCATGGAATGTAAGCTTACAAGCCGGTCCATCTTTGGTTCAGCACCTGAGTAGTGCCTGCTGATTGGTGGCTTAATGTAGCCACCAATCAGCAAGCGCTATCTAGGGTGCTGAATCAAAAATAGGCTGCCCCCTTTGCTTACATTCCTGCTTTTTCAAATAAAGATTGCCAGTGCCTAGGTCAGCACAAAAATGAAATACACTCAATTTTCCTTATAAAATGTATCATTATTTATTTTGCCTGCATTTTCTGTAATTGTATTATTTTCAATGCACCTCAAGAAACTAGACTTCTGATCCTTGAACCTGCAACATTTTACATAGAGATTGCTTGATTAGTGCAAGATCTAACAGTGTTTTTTCTAAGGGTGTCTCCCTAGACTTCAAAACAGTTTAAATGGTTTTAAAATGTGTATTTTGTACATAGATCTTCAGCAATACAAAAATATAAGTAGCACATTTATTGCTTTAATTGAAAGTCAGAGGAAACTGCAATAAACCGACATTAAATTATTTTTTTTATATTCATAGGATATGTCAGCAATTAATGCTGGCAGTGGCATAGCCTACGCATGTGTAAAATGATTAAATGCTGGCTTAATGCTGTTTCTACTTATTTGCAATTAAACCAGTAAATTTGCTACTTGTATTTTTGGAAGAAATTATAAATAACTATCATATAGTGAGGTTCTGAAAATAAACTAAAGAAAATACAAGAAGAAAAAGAAAAGAAACAATTTTCACAAGTCTCTTGTAATGAAAATGACAGATGATGGTTTAACTCATAACACTAAAGTAGTTTTAGTGTGGACCTTTTTTTAAATGAAATGTTTGGGAAAGAAAAATGTTTAAAACAATAAAAGGAAGTGATTTTCTGCACATTCAAAAAGTTTTGCTTTGGTCATTGACGTGCTGTAGTTGTGTTATCTTACAACTTCCCTGATTGGTTTAGCTTCCCATGGAGGCAGCATACAGCAGGGAGTTGATTGGCTCCCTGATAAATTAAAATAAAAAAAAAAAGCATAAAATTGAGACAGGTTTGTTATAATAATACGTCAGTGCTTTACTGAAACAGTATAAACTAGGGCAGAACATATATATATATATATATATATATATATATATATATGTATGTATATATATATATATATATATATATATATAATATATAGTATATTAAAAGTGTAGAATGTTGAACACCAGTTTTGAACTATAAAACGTTAAATCTTTATTATAACAAGCCTGCTCTGCTTTTATTTAACTTGGAATTTTCTTACAAGGGTTTTGGCTTTAATTTAAAGGGATAATAGAGTGAAAATTAAACTTTTATTATTCAGATAGACTTGCAGTTTTAAGAGACTCTCCAATGTACTCCTATTATCAAATTGTGCACAGTCTTGAGCATGTAAATGAGTTCCCAGTGTATAAGTATATGAGTCTGTGATTGGCTAATGGATGTCACATGATACAGGAGCCAGCAAGTTGAAATACATTTTGAAATCTGTCACAAAAACAAAATCTACTGCTCATTTAAAACTCAAAGAGAGTATGTGCTATTGCATTGTCTTTTTAGTATGCACTTATTGGTTATCCAATTCTACTGTACTAAATGGTCCTTTAATGAAGTAGTGAGCGTGGCTGAAGCACGGTCAATAGTGGGAGAACAATAAGCATTTGAGCTGGTTTACACAGTACTGAAGTCTACTGTTTGCTAATCATTTTAAAATGCTGGGTGATATGTGTAGGCCCCGACAGACCATTGTTAATAGGCCCCATTGAATCAGAATTAAAGTTTTTTTTAAGAGGGAGCAGAGTTTTGGGGAGTTTATTATAATTTGGTTATTTCAGGATTGGAGTTGTGTTTTGCAGGGTATGGCTTCCAAGGACAATTATGTGGACATTTCCATGACTAATCTAGGTCAGCTAATATTCCCAAGAAACCCCATTTGAGGGATATGGATTGGAACATTAGTCCTAGCATTTAAATATTTAATTTAAAATCCATAATAACTTTATCACATGATAAAACTTATTTGCTATATAAGCACAATTTAACATACAAGACTAACCATAGACAGCCTGTTTTCAGTATGATGTTACTTGTAAGACTAAATATATAAAGTCTGCCTTAAGACTACAAGTCAGAACAATCAATTGTCAGGCTTTGAAACACAGTAAGAGCTGTGCTATTCTGACCACTGGTGAGAGGTCTTGATGGTTTGCGTAAGTTGGTAAGGATGCCGCTGCTGGTATCCGGGCTACGCTAAGGGCGCTTCAGCTTGGCGCAGCCGGCAGTCTAGGTTGTGCTATTTGCCTTTGATGTTCCTGGAAGTGAAGTGCGCTAATGATAGCGCTATTTATTTATTCTGTTTTGCAAGTGCTCCTGCTGTTTCCTGGGCACCTGGCCGAATGGGAGGTGTTAAAAGAGCAGTAAAGTACAAACTAACTTTCATGATTCAGATAGGGCATTCAATTTTAAACAACTTTCCAATTTACTTTTATGATCAAATGTACTTTATTCTCTTGGTATCTTTGTTAAAAGCTAAACCTAGGTAGGCTCATATGCTAATTTCTAAGCCCTTGAAGGCCGCCTCTTATCTCAGTGCATTTTGACAGGTTTTCCACAGCTAGAGGGCATTAGTTCATGTGTGTTATATAGATAACATTGTGCTCCCTCCAGTGGGGTTATTTATGAGTCAGCACTGATTGGCTAAAATGCAAGTCTGTCAAAATAACTGAGTTAAGAGGACAGTCTACAGAGGCTTAAATACAAGGTAATCACAGAGGTAAAAAGTGTATTCATATAACTGTCGGCTAGATTACGAGTTTTGCATTATGAGTGGTGCGGTGCTAACTTGCACGTTATTGTCACTGCTCACTTCCCTACAGCGCTGGTATTACAGGTTTTCATAAATCCGGCGTTATTAGGCAAGAAGTGAGCGTAGAGCAAAATTGAGCTCCTTAACGCACTCCAATACCAGCGCTGCTTAAGGCACCGGTGAGATGGTTTTACGTGCTAGTGCACAATTTCCCCATAGACATCACTGGGGAGAGCCGACTGAAAAAAAGCCTAACACCTGCAAAAAAGCAGCGTAAAGCTCCGTAACGCAGCCCCATTAATTCCTATGGGGAAACTAAATTTATGTTTACACCTAACACCCTAACATGAACCCCGAGTCTAAACACCCCTAATCTTACACTTATTAACCCCTAATCTGCTGCCCCCGACATTGCCGCCACCTACATTATAGTTATTAACCCCTAATCTGCTGCCCCAACATCGCCGCCACCTACATTATAATTATTAACCCCTAATCTCCTGTCCCCAATGTCGCCGCAACCTACCTACACTTATTAACCCCTTATCTGCCGCTCCGGACATCGCCGCCACTATAATAAACATATTAACCCCTAAACCTCCGCACTCCCGCCTCGCAAACACTAGTTATATATTATTAACCCCTAATCTCCCGCCCCTAACATTGCCTCCACCTACCTACATTTATAAACCAATAATCTGCCACCCCAACGTCCAACGGCGCCACAATACTAAATTCCTATTTAAAACTAAATACTTACATGTAAGATAAACTCTAAGATAGCTACAATATAACTAATAGTTACATTGTATCTAGCTTAGGGTTTATTTTTATTTTACAGGCTACATTGTATTTATTTTAACTAGGTAGAATAGTTACTAAATAGTTATTAACTATTTACTAGCTACCTAGTTAAAATAAATACAAATTTACCTGTAAAATAAAACCTAACCTGAGTTACACTAACACCTAACATTACACAACAATTAAAATAAATTTAATTAATTAAATACAATTACCTAAATTACAAACCCCCCCACTAAATTACACAAAATAAATAACAAATTATCAGATATTTAAACTAATTACACCTAATCTAATAGCCCTATCAAAATAAAAAAGCCCCCCCAAAATAAAAAAAAACCCCTAGCCTAAACTAAACTACCAATAGCCCTTAAAAGGGACTTTTGTGGGGCATTGTCCCAAAGAAATCAGCTCTTTTACCTGTAAAAAAAAATATAAACAACCCCCAACAGTAAAACCCACCACCCACACAACCAACCCCCCAAATAAAATCCTAACTAAAAAAACCTAAGCTCCCCATTGCCCTGAAAAGGGCATTTGGATAGGCATTGCCCTTAAAAGGGCATTTAGCTCTATTGCTGCCCAAACCCTAATCTAAAACCCACCCAATAAATCCTTAAAAAAAACTAACGCTAACCCCCGAAGATCCACTTACAGTTTTGAAGACTGGACATCCATCCTAAACGAAGCCGGGAGAAGTCCTCAGCGAAGTGGCAAGAAGTCCTCAACGAAGCCGGGAGAAGTCTTCATCCAAGCCGGCAGAAGTGGTCCTCCAGACGGGCAGAAGTCTTCATCCAGACGGCATCTTGTATCTTCATCCATCCGGCGCGGAGCGTGTCCATCTTCAAGACATCCGGCGCGGAGCATCCTCTTCTTCCGACGACTAAAGACGAATGAAGGTTCCTTTAAATTACATCATCCAAGATGGCGTCCCTTTAATTCCGATTGGCTGATAGAATTCTTCTGCCCATCTGGAGGACCACTTCTGCTGGCTTGGATGTAGACTTCTCCCGGCTTTATTGAGGACTTCTTGCCGCTTTGCTGAGGACTTCTCCCGGCTTCGTTTAGGATGGATGTCCGGTCTTCAAAACTGTAAGTGGATCTTCGGGGGTTAGTGTTATGTTTTTTAAAGGGTTTATTGGGTGGGTTTTAGTTTTAGATTAGGATTTGGGCAGCAATAGAGCTAAATGCCCTTTTAAGGGCAATGCCCATCCAAGTTCCCTTTTCAGGGCAAAGGGGAGCTTAGGTATTTTTAGTTAGGATTTTATTTGGGGGGTTGGTTGTGTGGGTGGTGGGTTCTACTGTTGAGGGGGTTGTTTGTATTTTTTATTACAGGTAAAAGAGCTGATTTCTTTGGGGCAATGCCCCGCAAAAGGCCCTTTTAAGGGCTATTGGTAGTTTAGTTTAGGCTAGGGTTTTTTTATTTTAGGGGGGCTTTTTTTATTTTGATAGGGCTATTAGACTAGGTGTAATTAGTTTAAATATCTGATAATTTGTTTTTTATTTTGCGTAATTTATTGGTTTTTTTTTTGTAATTTAGGTAATTGTATTTAATTAATTTAATTTATTTAATTGTTTAATGTTAGGTGTTAGTGTAACTAAGGTTAGGTTTTATTTTACAGGTAAATTTGTATTTATTTTAACTAGGTAGTTAGTAAATAGTTAATAACTATTTAGTAACTATTCTACCTAGTTAAAATAAATACAAACTTACCTGTAAAATAAAAATGAACCCTAAGCTAGCTACAATGTAACGATTAGTTATATTGTAGCTATCTTAGGGTTTATTTTACAGGTAAGTATTTAGTTTTAAATAGGAATTATTTAGGTAATGATAGGAATTTTTATTTAGATTTATTTAGGGGATGTTAGGGTTAGGGTTAAACTTAGGTTTAGGGGTTAATAAATTTAGTATAGTGGCGGCGACGTTGGGGATGGCAGATTAGGGGTTAATAAATGTAGGTAGGTGGCGGCGATGTTAGGGGCAGGAGATTGGGGTTAATAATATTTAACTAGTGTTTGCAAGGCGGGAGTGCGGCGGTTTAGGGGTTAATATGTTTATTATAGTGGCGGCGATGTCCAGAGAGGCAGATTAGGGGTTAATAGTTTTATTTTAGTGCTTGCGAAGCGGAAGGGCCTCGTTTTAGGGGTTAATAGGTAGTTTATGGGTGTTAGTGTACTTTTTAGCACTTTAGTTATGAGTTTTATGCTACAGCTTTGTAGCGTAAAACTCATAACAACTGACTTTAGATTGCGTTATAGGCTGTACCGCTCACTTTTTGGCCTCCCAGAAAAAGCTTGTAATTTCGGCGCTATGGAAGTCCCATTGAAAAAAGACTTTACGCAAATTGCGTAAGTTAATTTGCGGTACGGCCAAAAAAGTGTGCGGGACAGCTGTACCTACAAGACTCGGAATAGCAGCGGTAGTGAAAAAGCAGCGTTATAACCCATAACGCTGCTTTTTTACTCATAATGCAAAATTCGTAATCTAGCTATGTGTTATTTATGCAAAACTGGGGAATGGGTAATAAAGGGATTATCTTTTTAAACAATAACATTTTTTTTCGTTGACTGTCCCTTTAAAAGACCTTTGCTTCTTCCTATTCAGTGCTTTTTTATTGTATGGAGACCCTGACAATCTTGTTTATAGCCTGCCCCTATGGTTTTAACCATAGCGTGCTCCTTGACTTTTGCTGTCTGACCTCCACCTGTACTGCTGACTGAGAACTGATTTACTGGTTAATGACTTTTGTAACTGTATCCTGGTTTATGATATTGGCAACTGCTTTTACTTTGATCTTTGACTGCTGACTGATCACCTGATTCTGACTCCTGACTTTGCTTCTTACTACAAATACAAAATATTGCAAATCTGCTGCAAATTTGCTAAGTTTGCCTGTAGATTGAGGATACAGTCGCGTATAAGACACAATATAGTAACTAGCGTGTCTTGTTTACAACCAAACTCAGCATGGAATGCCAACAACTAGTATAGCAGTATAGCAGTATCCAGATCCTATATGGCAATTATAACACTCATAGTCACTCTGCGGTAAACATCTAGCCGGATCCGCCACGATATCAGGCGCTACGCTAGAACACACATATGAGGACCTGGTTTAATCCATATGCAGTAAATTATTTTTTTTCACACATAAATTACTCTTATTCACAGAAAACAAATGCATCTACATTGTATTTAGATATGTCTCTGTGATGGAGCAAATCTAGTCTGTAATGTAAGCTAGACAGTAAGCACCTTGTAATTAGAAGACATATCTGTTGTGTTGCTATAGAGTAGCATATCAGCCAAACCTAAACAAAAATAAAAAAAAAAGTTATTGTTTTTTAATACCAAAACGCCACCACCATTTGCCTTATTTGGAGGTGGCAATCTGGGCTTTAGTCTGTAGAAAACAAGGCAGTCATTAAAGGGTCACTAAAGTCAAAATGACATGATTCAGATAGCGCATGCAGTTTTAAGAGACTTTCCAATTGACTTCCTTTATCAAATTGTCAGTCTTAATATATGCACACTTTCTGAGGCACCAACTACTACTGAGCATGTGCAAGAGTTCACACTTATACATACATGAGTCTGTGATTGGCTGATGGCTGTCACATGATACAGGGTGGGCAGCTAATTAAACTAAATGTTGAAAAAGAAAAATGTAAACTGCTCATTTAATATTGCATAGAGTTTTTATTATGCATGCATTGATTATTCAATTCTGCTGTATTTAATGGTCCTTTAAGTTAGTATAAAGTGATTTGTTTTGAAGTTGTTATTGTGTTAAACCTAATTAGGGAAACATATGTAGCAGACAAGTCTGCAGTGTGCATTCCCAGCTCTGAGAATTAGAAGATCTACAATATTCAGAGCAAAATTAATATTGAACGTATATTACAAAGTTTTTTTGTTTTTTTTTTACACATAGCTAAATATATTTATATTAAAATCTCAAGCTACTGACCCTTCAAAGGAGGGGCAGTGCAAAATAATTTCACAGTAAATTTTAGAAGCCAGCTATACAATGCTTATTTGTTATCACAGTTGATTTACAATACTAATTCAAGGTCCCTTTCATATGAATATTTTCACTTTCAAAGGCACCATATATTTCTCATATAAAGGCTAAAATATACAACAACAAAAGCAAAGTGAAAAAACAGCTCATACACCCAGAACCTGTAACTTCAATTGGTATATAAATGAATAATTAAAGATAAAAACCTGCAATGTAATAAGGAGCAATGCAGCCCATGTGAAATTAGACTGAAAACTATTTTGTAAAATTGTGTAAATTGCCCTGTACTTGGTACAGAATATATAAGCACATTTTAACTGTAATATAGATTGTATATTTCTATCTTTCTACTTAGTAAGTATAGAAGGCCCTGGCAGGCAATTCTATCTGTCCATTTATCACTGTATGACCACGTGACACTCATAAAAAATATTGAACTGTGCAATTACTTTCCATCAAACAACCATATATCACTATGCACAGAACGAAGAAACACAGCCAATTAAATTTGATGAAGAATTTATATCAGGCAACAGAATCAAGATATTATCGGTCATGATACAGTTGCAGCTTATAAGGATTCAACAGAGGATTAAATATTAAGATTCTGTGAAATATTAACCCTTTTTTCTTACAGCATGGGCCAGAAGCAATGTCAGTTTCTAAAAGGACAGACACCAAAACAAAAGCTCACTTTGAATCTATTGATTATGCTGCACACTCTCTTCCTTGTAAACTGTCTAGAATCCCATAAATTAGACTAATAATAAATGTACAGTGGCTTAGTATGGAAACAAAATGAATAGGAAATACAACATAATTTAACTGAGCACTAGTAAAGTGCTATGGATACAGCCCCTGGTAATGGTTGCAGTTCCTTGTAGAGAAATTACTAGCAGCTCTATATGACAGACAAGAGCTTAATCGGCATCCTGTTAGTCATTACATGGATAGGAAATTCAAACTTAAATGTGCATGATTTGAGTATTTAATTTTAAGACACTTTAAATTAATTTTGCTTTTCTAATTTACTTTGTTCTCTCTGTATCATTTGTTGAAAAATAAAATGTATATAGCTTACACTACTGGGAATTTGATGGTCATTGGTGGCTACACACATTTCACTTGTCATTGGCACACCAAATGTGTACAGCTAGCTCCCAGCTGACATATGGGTAGTGCTTGCTGATTGGTGGCTAAATGTAGCCACCAATCAGCAAGCACTACCCAGGGTACTGAACCAAAAATGGGACAACTCCTAATCTTACATTTTTGCTTTTTCAAATAAAGATACCACGAGAATGAAGACAATTTGATAATAGGAGTAATTGAGAAATTTGCTTAAAATTGCCTGCTCTATCTGAATCACGAAAGTTTGATTTTGACTAGACTATCCCTTTAAAGAAAAAGAAAAATGCAGCTAAAATAAATAATGAAAGTGCACAGCATTTTTTTTTTAAAATTGTGCATAATAAAACATTTTATTGAGAATACCATTTTGAGTTTAAAAGGACATTAATGGGACAGTCTATTCAAAATTAACCTTTCATAATTTAGATATTGCATGTTATTTTAAACAACTTTCTAATTTACGTTTATCATCAAATTTGCTTTGTTCTCTTGGTATTCTTTGTTGAAAACTAAACCTACGCAGGCTGATATGCTAATTTGTAAGCCCTTGAAGGCCATTTCTTATCTCAATGAATTTTGACAGTTGTTCACAACTAGACAGCGCTAGCTTATGTGTGCAACATTGTGGTTACCCCTGTGGAGTTATTTATGAGTCAGCACTGATTGGCTAAAATGCAAGTCTGTCAAAAGAACTGAAATAAGGGACAGTCTGCAGAGGCTTAGATACAAAGTAATCACAGAGGTAAAAAGTGTATTAATATAACTGTGTTGCTTATGCAAAACTGGGGTATGGGTAATAAAGGGATTATCTATCTTTTTAAACCATACAAATTATGTTGAAGACTGTCCCTTTAAACTGCTGGGTATAGCTACAATAGCAGGGTAACTACTCGTGATGCTAGTGTTTTCCTCCTGTTCCTGCAGCTTCCTTCAAAGCCTCTTTTTTAAAATGTAAATGCACATAGATAAATTACATCTGTGAATAGAAACATATTTGCAATAGACTGTACATGTATTAGAAAAAATGCTTCTAGTAAAAGTTATCACTGTTTAAGTGTTAGCATTTTTCTCTGCACGTGCACGAGAAGCATAGCTAGATATTGTCAGTGCACCAACATTAAATATTGTAGCTGCTCAGAGAGCCAGTGGGGCTTGTATCATGTCAGCAGTTAACAAACTGACGCCTAGATTTAGAGTTCTGCGGCCAAAGGGGTGCGTTAGCTACGCGTGCTTTTTTCTGGCCGCACCTTTTAAATACCGCTGGTATTTAGAGTTCACAGAATGGCTGCGTTAGTCTCCAAAAAAGGAGCGTATAGCATATTTACCGCAACTTCAACCCTCGATACCAGCGGAGCTTACGGACGCGGCCAGCTTCAAAAACGTGCTCGTGCACGATTCCCCCATAGAAAACAATGGGGCTGTTTGAGCTGAAAAAAACCTAACACCTGCAAAAAAGCCACGTTCAGCTCCTAACGCAGCCCCATTGTTTTCTATGTGGAAACACTTCCTACGTCTGCACCTAACACTCTAACATGTACCCCGAGTCTAAACACCCCTAACCTTACACTTATTAACCCCTAATCTGCCGCCCCTGCTATCGCTGACCCCTGCATATTATTTTTAACCCCTAATCTGCCGCTCCGTACACCCCCGCCACCTACATTATCCCTATGTACCCCTAATCTGCTGCCCTAACATCGCCGACCCCTATATTATATTTATTAACCCCTAATCTGCTGCCCCCAACGTCGCCTCCACCTAATTACATTTATTAACCCCTAATCTGCCGACCGGACCTGAGCGCTACTATAATAAATGTATTAACCCCTAATCCGCCTCACTCCCGCCTCAATAACCCTATAATAAATAGTATTAACCCCTAATCTGCCCTCCCTAACATTGCCAACACCTAACTTCAAGTATTAACCCCTAATCTGCCGACAGGAGCTCACCACTACTCTAATAAATTTATTAACCCCTAAAGCTAAGTCTAACTTTAACCCTAACACCCCCCTAAATTAAATATAATTTAAATCTAACGAAATAAATTAGCTCTTATTAAATAAATTATTCCTATTTAAAGCTAAATACTTACCTGTAAAATAAACCCTAATATAGCTACAATATAAATTATAATTATATTATAGCTATTTTAGGATTTATATTTATTTTACAGGTAACTTTGTATTTATTTTAACCAGGTACAATAGCTATTAAATAGTTAAGAACTATTTAATAGCTAAAATAGTTAAAATAATTACAAAATTACCTGTAAAATAAATCCTAACCTAAATTACAATGAAACCTAACACTACACTATCAATAAATAAATTAAATAAAATACCTACAATTACCTACAATTAAACCTAACACTACACTATCAATACATTAATTAAATACAATACCTACAAATAACTACAATTAAATAAACTAACTAAAGTACAAAAAATAAAAAAGAACTAAGTTACAAAAAATAAAAAAATATTTACAAACATTAGAAAAATATTACAACAATTTTAAACTAATTACACCTACTCTAAGCCCCCTAATGAAATTACAAAGCCCCCCAAAATAAAAAAATGCCCTACCCTATTCTAAATTAAAAAAGTTCAAAGCTCTTTTACCTTACCAGCCCTGAACAGGGCCCTTTGCGGGGCATGCCCCAAGAAATTCAGCTCTTTTGCCTGTAAAAAAACACATACAATACCCCCCCCCAACATTACAACCCACCTCCCACATACCCCTAATCTAACCCAAACCCCCCTTAAATAAACCTAACACTAAGCCCCTGAAGATCTTCCTACCTTATCTTCACCTCACCGGGTATCACCGATCGGTCCTGGCTCCAAAATCTTCATCCAACCCAAGCGGAATCAAGTTGGAATCAGCCAATCAGAATCAAGTTCAATCCGATTGGCTGATCCGATCAGCCAATCAGATTGAGCTCGCATTCTATTGGCTGATCGGAACAGCCAATAGAATGCGAGCTCAATCTGATTGGCTGATCGGATCAGCCAATCGGATTGAACTTGATTCTGATTGGCTGATTCCATCAGCCAATCAGAATTTTCCTACCTTAATTCCGATTGGCTGATAGAATCCTATCAGCCAATCGGAATTCGAGGGACGCCATCTTGGATGACGTCCCTTAAAGGAACCGTCATTCTTCAGTTGGACGTCGTCGGAAGAAGATTGATCCGCGCTGGAGGTCTCACGATGGAGCCGTTCTTCATCGGATGAAGATAGAAGATGCCGCTTGGATCAAGATGGTTGCCGGTCTGGATCGCCTCTTCTTCCCGGATAGGATGAAGACTTTGGAGCCTCTTCTGGACCTCTTCAGCCGCAGGATTATGGATCGCCAGCCCCCGCTTGGGTTGGATGAAGATTTTGGAGCCAGGACCGATCGGTGATACCCGGTGAGGTGAAGATAAGGTAGGAAGATCTTCAGGGGCTTAGTGTTAGGTTTATTTAAGGGGGGTTTGGGTTAGATTATGGGTATGTGGGTGGTGGGTTGTAATGTTGGGGGGGGTATTGTATGTGTTTTTTTACAGGCAAAAGAGCTGAATTTCTTGGGGCATGCCCCGCAAAGGGCCCTGTTCAGGGCTGGTAAGGTAAAAGAGCTTTGAACTTTTTTAATTTAGAATAGGGTAGGGCATTTTTTTATTTTGGGGGGCTTTGTAATTTCATTAGGGGGCTTAGAGTAGGTGTAATTAGTTTAAAATTGTTGTAATATTTTTCTAATGTTTGTAAATATTTTTTTATTTTTTGTAACTTAGTTCTTTTTTATTTTTTGTACTTTAGTTAGTTTATTTAATTGTAGTTATTTGTAGGTATTGTATTTAATTAATGTATTGATAGTGTAGTGTTAGGTTTAATTGTAGGTAATTGTAGGTATTTTATTTAATTTATTTATTGATAGTGTAGTGTTAGGTTTAATTGTAACTTAGGTTAGGATTTATTTTACAGGTAATTTTGTAATTATTTTAACTAGATAGCTATTAAATAGTTAATAACTATTTAATAGCTATTGTACCTAGTTAAAATAAATACAAAGTTGCCTGTAAAATAAATATAAATCCTAAAATAGCTACAATATAATTATTATTTATATTGTAGCTATATTAGGGTTTATTTTACAGGTAAGTATTTAGCTTTAAATAGGAATAATTTATTTAAGAAGAGTTAATTTATTTCGTTAGATTTAAATTATATTTAATTTAGGGGGGTGTTAGGGTTAGGGTTAGACTTAGCTTTAGGGGTTAATCCATTTATTACAGTAGCGGCGAGATTCGGTCGGCAGATTAGGGGTTAATAATTGAAGTTAGGTGTCGGCGATGTTAGGGAGGGCAGATTAGGGGTTAATACTATTTATTATAGGGTTATTGAGGCGGCAGTGAGGCGGATTAAAGGTTAATAACTTTATTATAGTAGCGGTGCGGTCCGGTCGGCAGATTAGGGGTTAATAAGTGTAGGCAGGTGGAGGCGACATTGAGGGGGGCAGATTAGGGGTTAATAAATATAATATAGGGGTCGGCGGTGTTAGGGGCAGCAGATTAGGGGTACATAAGGATAACGTAGGTAGCGGCGCTTTGCGGTCGGCAGATTAGGGGTTAATTATTGTAGGTAGCTGGCGGCGACGTTGTGGGGGCAGGTTAGGGGTTAATAAATATAATATAGGGGTCGGCGGTGTTAGGGGCAGCAGATTAGGGGTACATAAGTATAACGTAGGTGGCGGTCGGCAGATTAGGGGTTAAAAAAATTTAATAGAGTGGTGGCGATGTGGGGGGACCTCGGTTTAGGGGTACATAGGTAGTTTATGGGTGTTAGTGTACTTTAGAGCACTGTAGTTAAGAGCTTTATAAACCGGCGTTAGCCCAGAAAGCTCTTAACTACTGACTTTTTTCTGCGGCTGGAGTTTTGTCGTTAGATTTCTAACGCTCACTTCAGCCACGACTCTAAATACCAGCGTTAGAAAGATCCCATTGAAAAGATAGGATACGCAATTGACGTAAGGGGATCTGCGGTATGGAAAAGTTGCGGCTGCAAAGTGAGCGTTAGACCCTTTCCTGACTGACTCCAAATACCGGCGGTAGCCTAAAACCAGCGTTTGGAGCCTCTAACGCAGGTTTTCACGGCTACCGCCCAACTCTAAATCTAGGCCTTAGGGTTTATTTTATAGGTAAGTATTTAGTTTTAAAAAGGAATTATAAACGCCTAGATTTAGAGTTCTGTGTTAGCCGTCAAAACCAGCGTTAGGGGGTCCTAACGCTGGTTTTGGCCGCCCGCTGGTATTTAGAGTCAGTCAGGAAAGGGTCTAACGCTCACTTTCCAGCTGTGACTTTTCCATACCGCAGATCCCCCTACGCCAATTGCGTAGCCTATCTTTTCAATGGGATCTTTCTAACGCCGGTATTTAGAGTCTTGGCTGAAGTGAGCGTTAGAAATCTAACGACCAGACTCCAGCCGCAGAGAAAAGCCCGGAGTTAAGAGCTTTCTGGGCTAACGCCGGTTCATAAAGCTCTTAACTACTGTGCTCTAAAGTACACTAACACCCATAAACTACCTATGTACCCTTAAACCGAGGCCCCCCACATCGCTGCCACTCTAATCTGAAGATTAACCCCTAATCTGCCGACCGGACCTCACCGCTACTCTAATAAATGTATTAACCCCTAAAGCTAAGTATAACCCTAACCCTAACACCCCCCTAAGTTAAATATAATTTTAATCTAACGAAATAAATTAAATCTTATTAACTAAAGTATTCCTATTTAAAACTAAATACTTACCTGTAAAATAAAACCCTAATATAGCTACAATATAAATAATAATTATATTGTAGCTATTTTAGGATTAATATTTATTTTACAGGCAACTTTGTATTTATTTTAACCAGGTACAATAGCTATTAAATAGTTAATAGCTATTTAATAGCTACCTAATTAAAATAATTACAAAAGTACCTGTAAAATAAATCCTAACCTAAGTTACAATTAAACCTAACACTACACTATCAATAAATTAATTAAATAAACTACCTACAATTATCTACAATTAAACCTAACACTACACTATCAATAAATAAATTAAATACAAATACCTACAAATAAATACAAATAAATACACTAACTAAAGTACAAAAAATAAAAAAAGAACTGTTAAAAAAAATAAAAAAATAATTTACAAACATTATAAAAATATTACAACAATTTTAAGCTAATTACACCTACTCTAAGCCCCCTAATAAAATAACAAAGCCCCCCAAAATAAAAAAATGCCCTACCCTAGTCTAAAATAAAAATTGAAAAGCTCTTTTACCTTACCAGCCTTTAAAATGGCCTTTTGCAGGGCATGCCCCAAAGAATTCTGCTCTTTTGCCTGTAAAAAAAACATACAATACCCCCCCAACATTACAACCCACCACCCACATACCCCTAATCTAACCCAAACCCCCCTTAAATAAACCTAACACTAAGCCCCTGAAGATCTTCCTACCTTGTCTTCACCACGCCGGGTATCACCGATCCGTCCAGAAGAGGGTCCGAAGTCTTCCTCCTATCCGGGGCTGAAGAGGTCCATCATCCGGCTGAAGTCTTTATCCAAGCGGGGGCTGAAGAGGTCCATCATCTGGCTGAAGTCTTTATCCAAGTGGGGGCTGAAGAGGTCCATCATCCGGCTGAAGTCTTTATCCAAGCGGGGGCTGAAGAGGTCCATCATCCGACTGAAGTCTTCTATCAAGCGGCATCTTCAATCTTCTTTCTTCCGGATCCATCTTCATCCCGCCGACGCGGAACATCCATCCTGGCCGACGGCTTCCCGACGAATGACGGTTCATTTAAGGGACGTCATGCAAGATGGCGTCCCTCGAATTCCGATTGGCTGATAGGATTCTCTCAGCTAATCGGAATTAAGGTAGGAAAATTCTGATTGGCTGATGGAATCAGATTGAGCTCGCATTCTATTGGCTGTTCCTATCAGCCAATAGAATGCGAGCTCTTGGATGACTTCCCTTAAAGGAACCATCATTCGTCGGGAAGTCGTCGGCCAGGATGGATGTTCCGCGTCGGCGGGATGAAGATGGATCCGGAAGAAAGAAGATTGAAGATGCAGCTTGATAGAAGACTTCAGCCGGATGATGGACCTCTTCAGCCCCCGCTTGGATAAAGACTTCAGCCGGAAGATGGACCTCTTCAGCCCCCGCTTGGATAAAGACTTCAGCCGGATGATGGACCTCTTCAGCCCCGGATAGGAGGAAGACTTCGGACCCTCTTCTGGACGGATCGGTGAAACCCGGCATGGTGAAGATAAGGTAGGAAGATCTTCAGGAGCTTAGTGTTAGGTTTATTTAAGGGGGTTTGGGTTAGATTAGGGGTATGTGGGTGGTGGGTTGTAATGTTGGGGGGGTATTGTATGTTTTTTTACAGGCAAAAGAGCAGAATTCTTTGGGGCATGCCCTGCAAAAGGCCCTTTTAAGGGCTGGTAAGGTAAAAGAGCTTTTCTATTTTTATTTTACAATAGGGTAGGCAATTTTTTATTATTTTAGGGGGCTTTGTTATTTTATTAGGGGGCTTAGAGTAGGTGTAATTAGCTTAAAATTGTTGTAATATTTTTATAATGTTTGTAAATTATTTTTTTATTTTTTGTAACTTAGTTCTTTTTTTATTTTTTGTAACAGTTCTTTTTTTATTTTTTGTACTTTAGTTAGTGTATTTATTTGTAGGTATTTGTATTTAATTTATTTATTGATAGTGTAGTATTAGGTTTAATTGAAGATAATTGTAGGTAGTTTATTTCATTAATTTATTGATAGTGTAGTGTTAGGTTTAATTGTAACTTAGGTTAGGATTTATTTTACAGGTACTATTGTAATTATTTTAACTAGGTAGCTATTAAATAGTTATTAACTATTTAATAGCTATTGTACCTGGTTAAAATAAATACAAAGTTGCCTGTAAAATAAATATTAATCCTAAAATAGCTACAATATAATTATTATTTATATTGTAGCTATATTAGGGTTTATTTTACAGGTAAGTATTTTGCTTTAAATAGGATTAATTTATTTAATAAGATTTATTTTATTTCGTTAGATAAAAATTATATTTAATTTAGGGGGGTGTTAGTGTTAGACTTAGCTTTAGGGGTTAATACATTTATTAGAGTAGCGGTGAGGTCCGGTCGGCAGATTAGGGGTTAATAATTGTAGGTAGTTAGCGGTGACGTTGGGGGGGGGCAGATTAGGAGGAAATAAATATAATATAGGGGTCGCCGGGGGTTAGGGGCAGCAGATTAGGGGTTCATAGGGATAACGTAGGTTGCGGTGGTGTATGGAGCGGCAGATTAGGGGTTAATAGTATAATGCAGGGGTCAGCAATAGCGGGGGCGGCAGATTTGGGGTTAATAAGTGTAAGGTTAGGGGTGTTTAGACTCGGGGTTCATGTTAGGGTGTTAGGTGCAGACATAGGAAGTGTTTCCCCATAGGAAACAATGCGGCTGCGTTAGGAGCTGAACGCTGCTTTTTTGCAGGTGTTAGGTTTTTTTTCAGCTCAAACGGCCCCATTGTTTCCTATGGGGGAATCGTGCACGAGCACGTTTTTGAAGCTGGCCGCGTCCGTAAGCACCGCTGGTATTTAGGGGCAGCAGATTAGGGGTTCATAGGGATAACGTAGGTTGCGGTGGTGTATGGAGCGGCAGATTAGGGGTTAATAGTATAATGCAGGGGTCAGCAATAGCGGGGGCGGCAGATTTGGGGTTAATAAGTGTAAGGTTAGGGGTGTTTAGACTCGGGGTTCATGTTAGGGTGTTAGGTGCAGACATAGGAAGTGTTTCCCCATAGGAAACAATGCGGCTGCGTTAGGAGCTGAACGCTGCTTTTTTGCAGGTGTTAGGTTTTTTTTCAGCTCAAACGGCCCCATTGTTTCCTATGGGGGAATCGTGCACGAGCACGTTTTTGAAGCTGGCCGCGTCCGTAAGCACCGCTGGTATTTAGAGTTGCAGTGGCGGTAAATATGCCTGTACGCTCCCTTTTTGGAACCTAACGCAGCCCTTCTGTGAACTCTAAATACCATCGGTATTTAAAAGGTGCGGGGGAAAAAAAGCACGCGTAGCTAACCCACCCCTTTGGCCACAGAACTCTAAATCTAGCCGATAGTTATTAATAGTAATTTTAGATGTATTTAAATTATATTTAAGTTAGGGGGTGTTAGGGTTAGACTTAGATTTAGGGGTAAATAACTTTATTATAGTGGCGGTGATGTTGGCGGCGGCAGATTAGGGGTTAATAAGTGCAGTTAGGTGGCGGTGACATTGGGGGTGGCAGAGTAGGGGTTCATAGGGATAATGTAGGGGGCAGCGATGTTGGGGGCAGCAGATTAGGGGTTCATAGGGATAATGTAGGTGGCGGCGGTGTTCGGAGCGGCAGATTAGGGGTTAATAATAAAATGCAGGTGTCGGCGATGTCGGGTGGCGGATTAGGGATTAATAAGTGTAAGATTAGGGGTGTTTAGACTCGGGGTTCATGTTAGGGTTAGGGTTCATGTATTTCCCCATAGGAATCAATGGGGCTGCGTTAGGAGCTTTACGCTGCTTTTTGCAGGTGTTAGGTTTTTTTTCAGCCGATTCTCCCCCATTGATTCCTATGGGGAAATTGTGCATGAGCACGTTTAGCCAGCTCACTGCTATCGTAAGCAGCGCTAGTATTGAGGTGAAATGTAGAGCTAAATTTTGCTCTCCGCTCACTTTTTTGCGGCTAACGCCAGGTTTAAATAGACCTGTAATACCAGCGTTGTCTTAAGTGAGCGGTGAGAAAAAAATGCTTGTTAGCCCCGCACACCATTACCAACAAAAACTCGTAATCTAGATGATTGTGTTTAATGTCCCTTTAGCTTTCATTGAAATATTACAGCACAAAACTACATGAGGAACTCTACCATATGAGCTTAGCACTTGCTCACTATACGCTATGAGTTTTACTGTGCGCGACCATAGAATTCTATCATGTAAGGGATTTAGCGCACTCATGCTATCCGACATAAACAAGTTAGTACAAATAGAAGCACTATTGATTGCGCTCAAGAGATGTTAGCGCACATAAGTGCTAATATTTTTGCGCTCCGTTTGTTATCAAGGTTTCAATGAGGTATTTCATTTATTACCCCTATACAGAATATTGATAGTCGTATTGTGTGTAAGAAATGGAATAAACAAATCTTGGTAGGCTTTAGCGTTCCCATTAGCTATTATGAAACAATCCTATTCAGCAATATTAACAGTGATTGATGACAAACACCTTTCATAGCCCTTTATGAAAATTGCCAAAGGACAATCAAATGTAAAGCCACCCTAATATATCAATATTAGATTTTTACACACAGAGTAATTTAATTATTGGGTTAAGCAGCATGAATTTAATTTGATGGCTAATGCATACTCATAATGGTGTTATTTTTCCTGGAGGACTGAGATCATTATTCTCTTGGAGCAAAGATATCTACAGTTAGGTTCAACAAGACCAGTATCTGCGAATAACATTTTAAACCTGAAAAAAAATTATGTTAATTTTAAGGCTGCTAATGTCAGCTAAAATTAGCATAAATATGCAAATATAATTTAATTATACACCATACCTTATAAGTGAAAGTAGCTAAGGCTTATTTTACATTATCATGTGTTTCAAATTAGATTCCTACATTCTTAGAGGGACCATATTTATATATGAATTCCTTATTACCTATATTGACTGTCACCTGACCCTAACTAGCTCACATTTATTGCAAGAGATTGACAGAGCAGACTAGCGTTCCCTATGTAGCTGATATTGTAGTACTCTAGACCTTTTTTTGTCTCTTTTGGTTGTAGGTTTACATCTGATCCTTACATGTCAAATTACAGGATAAACAAAATTTACTAAGGGTTAAACTCACCCATTGTGTGCAATTGTTTATTTCAACCCAACCTATAAATAAATGCATGTCAACACAACTCAGAGCTGGGGAGAAGACTGCAAATGGTTGTGTTTATTTAATGTAATAACATAAAATAACAAAAATTTTCATAGACAAAAATTACAGAGGGGGGGTGCCACAAGAGTTCCTATATCAACAACTCAAGCAAAGCAAGACAGAGCCCACAATAAAAGGGAGGGAAGGAAAAACCACGGAACAGGACCAAGAGGAAAAGTGTCACTCACTGACACCCCCACAGATGCCCATGTCCCCCCCACTCACTGAAACACTTACAGATGCCCATGTCCTGCCCACTCACTGGCACACCCAAGGACTCCCATTTCCAGCTCATTCACTTACACACCCAAGGACGCCATGTCCAGCCCAATCGCTGACACACCCATGGAGGCCCATGTACAGCTCACTGGTTGACACACCCAATGACACCTATATCATGCTCATTCGCTTACACAACCAAGGACACCCATGCCCAGCCCACTCACTGGCACACCCAAGGATGCACATGTCTAGCCCACTCACTGACACACCCAAGGAGACCTAAGTACAGACCACTTACTAGCACACCCAAAGACTGTGTTAAGCCCACTAGCAGACTCTACATTGAAAACATTCAAAGTGCAATTAGTTATTTAATTTCTACAAATTATCCTTAATACACTGCTCTATAGAATATACATAAATAGAATATACATAATACAAAGTCTACAAAATCTAAAGAGATTACAAAAACACAATACAAAGCACTAAATCATAAGAAAAAACATTTAAAATAGTCTAAAGTGAATAAAATGAAAAGTCCAAAGTTAATGTAATGAAACTTTCATTTGATTGTGTAACATATGCCTCTCTTTCACATCCAGAAATGTAGAGAACACCCTTTAGTGAAATACATTTTTAGAATCCTGAGAGGGAGTTTATAGTAGGCAGATCAATTTAGATGAAACTTGCCTACCTAATTAGCATTTAAGAATCTGCTTGTTAGTCTCAGGATTATTATTATTATTATTATTATCAGGTATTTGTAGAGCTCCAACAGGTTCTGCAGTGTTATGAACATGGGTGGGATATAAAAAACGATTACAGGGATCAAATGGGGAGAGAGGGTCCTGCAGAGAGTTGCACTGTTGTAGTCGGCTCTTTTGAAGGTGAACTACAAACAGCTGGGCTCATAGGCTTACATGCTATGGAGTTTTAGGGGATAGCAGTGGAGATAGGAAGGTTAATGTAGGTTGTAAGCGTCCCTGAATAGTAGAGTCTTCAGGGAGCACTTGAAGCTTTTAAAACTAGGGGAGATTCTTGTGGAGTGAGGCAGAGAGTTCCATAAGATGGGAGTAAGTCTTGAGAAATCTTGTAGACGGGAATGTGAGGAGGTAACAAGAGAGGAGGAGAGTAGGAGATCTTGAGTGGAGCGAAAGGGACGGGAGGGACAGTATCTAGAGACAAGGTTTGAGATGTAGGGGGAGCAGTGCAATTGAGGGCTTTGTGTGTCAGGGTGAGAATTTTGTGTTTAATCCTGGAGGCAAGAGGAAGCCAGTGAAGGGATTGGCAGAGAGGTGCGGCAGATGAAGAGCGATGTGCAAGGAAGATGAGCCTGGCAGAGGCATTCATTATGGATTGTAAAGGAGCTAGGCGGCAGCTAGGGAGACCAGAGAGGATAGAGTTGCAGTAGTCGAGGCAGGAAAGGATGAGAGAGTGAATTTAAATCTTTGTTGTGTCTTGTGTAAGGAAATGTCTAATTTTAGTGATGTTTTTAAGGTGGAAGCAGCAGGCTTTAGCCAAGGACTGATGTGAGGAGTGAAAGAAAGATCTGAGTCAAGTGTGACCCCAAGACATCGGACATGTGAGGTTGGGGTAATGATGGAGTTGTCAACAGTTATAGAGACATGGGGGTTGGAGATTTTGGAAGAAGGGGGGAAAATAAGGAGCTCAGTTTTGGAGAGATTTAGCTTGAGGTAGTGAGAGGACATCCAAGATGAGATATGAGAGAGACAGTTAGTGACACGGGTTAGCAAGGAAGGAGATAGTTCTGGTGCAGAGAGGTAGATTTGAGTATCGTTGGCATACAAATGATAATGAAACCCATGGGACTTTATTAAGGAACCTAGTGAGGACGTGTAGATTGAGAAGAGAAGGGGACCGAGGACAGAGCCTTGCAGTACCCCAACAGAAAGAGGTAACGGGCAGAGGATACCCCAGAGAAGGCTACACTAAAGGTACGGTTAGACAGATAGGAAGAGAACCAAGAGAGAGCTGTGTCACAGATGCCAAAGGATTGGAGGGCATGGAGCAAAAGAGGGTGGTCGACAGTATCAAAGGCTGCAGACAGATCAAGGAGGATAAGTAGAAAGAAGTGGCCTTTGATTTTGCTGTAAGTAGGTCATTGGTAACCTTAACAATTGCTGTCTCGAGTGAAGGGGGCGAAATCCAGATTGCAATGGGTCAAGGAGGGAGTTTAATGTAAGGAAATGGGAAAGACGAGCATATACTAGCTTTTCAAGAAGTTTTGAGGCAAGAGGTAGTAGGGAAATAGGGTGGTAGTTGGATGGGGAGGTTGGATTGAGAGAAGGTTTTTTGAGGATAGGTGTGACTTATGCATATTTAAGAGATGTGGGAACTATACCAGTGCTGAGGGAGAGGTTGAAGATGTGTGTGAGTATAGGGGTAAGGGTAGAAGAGAGGGAGGGGAGTAGTTGTGAGGGGATGGGGTCGAGGGGACAGGTAGTGAGGTGAGAGGATAGTATAAGGGCAGAAACTTCATCCTCTGTAACAGGGGCAAAAGAGCTAAATTTATGGCTTTGTGGGTTTTGGATGATTGTGAGCTTTTGAAGGGGTGGGAGACCGGTAGTATGTTGAGAGCTGATTTCATTTCTAAAGGAGTCCATTTTGTTGTTGAAGTAGCTGGCAAACTCTTGGGCTGAGAGAAAAGTTGTGGTGGGAGGTGGGGGTGGGCGGAGAAGAGTATTGAATGTGGAGAACAGATGTTTTGGGTTTGAAGAAAGAGTAGAGATAAGAGTAGAGAAGTAATGTTGCTTATATAGATTAAGGGCAGAATAGTAGGAGTTCAAGATGAACTTATAGTGAAGAAAGTCAGCAGAACTCACAGATTTCCTCCAGTGTCGCTCAGCAGTACGGGAACATCTGCGTAGGTACCGTGTCAGAGGAGTATGCCAGGACTGAGGATGAGTGTATGTTTTCCGAGCTATGGTAGGTGGGGCCAGGTTATCAAGGACCGATGTAAGGGTGGAGTTATAGTGGCAGATGGATTCATCAGGACAGAAAAAGGAGGGAATGGAAGAGAGAAGAGGTTCAAGAGAGCTAGCCAGCTGTTGCTGATCTAATGACTTGATTCTTCTGTGAAGTTTAGTGTGAGGGGTAGAAGGAGGGAGAGTTGTAGGGAGGGAGGTGATGGTACAAGTGAGGAGGGGGTGGTCAGAAAGAGGAAAAGGTGAGTTTGTGAAGTTTGAGATAGTGCATCGAAAACTGAAAATCAGATCAAGGGAGTGACCATCTTTGTGAGTGGGAGAGTCAGTCCATTGTGACAGGTTGAGAGAGGAAGTGAGTTGCAGAAGTTGTTTTGCAGAGGAGGCAGAGGGATTATCAACAGGGAGGTTGAAGTCAGCGAGAAAGAGGGCAGGGTTATCCGAGGAAAGGAAGTAAGGTAGTCAGGAGGCAAAATGATCTAGAAATAGAGTTGCGGAGCCAGGGGGCCGTATATGACTGCAACGCGTATAGAGAGGGGAGAGAATAAGCAAATCATGTGTGTTTCGAATTGAGAAAATGTGAGGGAAGAGAAGGGCTGTATTTGTTGAAAGGTGCAATGAGAGGAAAGTAAAATACCAACACCACCTCCTTGTCTATTGTCAGACCTAGGAGTGTGGCTGAAGTGGAGACCCCCGTGTTACAGTGCAGCAGAGGAAGCAGTGTCTGAAGGAGAGAGACAGGTTTCTGTGAGAGCCAGAAAATTGAGAGCGTGGGAGATAAAGAGGTCATGGATAGAAGTGTTTGTTGCAAACAGAGCAAGAGTTCCATAGTGCACAAGTGAAGGGTGATGGTGGCTCTAGATGCAAGAGGAATAAGATTAAGGTTACTAGAGTTTTGTTTTTTAAGTCTATTGAAGGACACACATGGGTGTGCAGGGCAAGGAAGTTGTGGGGGACCAGGATTAGGGGAGATGTCACCAGCAGCTAGTATGAGCAAGAGAGAGAGTGACATGAGATGAGATGCGGATTTGCAGTAGTGAGACTGTTTTGGTGATGAGTTGCAAGGGGGAGAGAGAGTCTTTAGGAATGTGTGAAGTTCATGAATACAAAAGTAAGGTAAGGTTAAGAGAGATGGGCTAATGAGTAGTTTGTTGAACAGACAAAAGATGGCAAAAAAAGACAGAAAAAAAATGTCACCTGATTATCCATATAATGTTACCTTGTGACATATGTGGTCACTACAGATACTTACAGGAGGAGTGGATGCTGGGAAAGCTCTTTCTGCCTTCAGACACCAGGCTGGCATCGCCAGTGCAGCGCATCTCTTCATTCATGACCCCATCAGGAAAGCACCGGTAAAAAAAATCAGGACGGGGTCTAAAAGAAAGAACAGTATATGGCTGATTGCTTACTAAGCATATGCTAATCAATCAATTAGATTGCACTTAATGTCTGTTTATTTAATTGTCCTGGTTTTAATTAGAATCTCCCTTAAAGCAACAAGAGATAATTTAATGCTGTTAAGCTACAGCACTTCCAAATTATTTACGTACAGTTTTTATTAGACTTTATATCCTTCACTCTTTTGTTCCAACTGAGTTACAGTGTTTGACACTCATTCCCTTAAAATGTATTGTCCTAATATTCTGTCTTCCACAGTGACATTCTGACAATCACATACTATTAAAGGGATATGGACATCAAAATTAAAGAGATATCAAAGTCAAAATTAACGTTTGATGAGTCAGATAGAGTGTACAATTTTCTGCTATCAAGTTTGCCTCTTTGTGTTTGTATCTTTTCTTGAAACTCCTTTACATTAGAGCATACTGAGGTACACTTAGAAGCGTGCACGGGTCTTGAGCGCTCTATGGCATTAGAGTATTGCAATGCTATACAAACAACCTATAGAGGGAGTCTTAGTTGCAGCAGGTAGTGCTGAGTGTTAGCAGGGAACATCCACAACTCTCCCTTCACTTGCTATTACTGCACCCCTATGGACGTTTATTTTGTGCTCAAATAGTTTTCTCAATTAAATATTGCTACTAGCTTTATATAGGTCATGTAAACAATCTCTTCGTATATCACAGAGTGTTACCATAGAGTAGCTGAAGTTATTGTACTCTATCTACAGGTGCCTGTGTAAAATTACTATGCATACTTCTACCAAATAGTACTCAAGACAAAAGGACATTCCAAACCGTCTTATGTCACATTGGGGACAAGTTTCAATCAAGAATACTAAAAGTCAAGGGTACATCAGAAAGTTTTCTTTATTGTATACTCTGAATTATGGAAGTATTATATTGATTTCCATGTCCCTTTAAATGTACTGCTAAGCAGATTTTGTTTGTTTTGGATACTTCATTCTTATATAACTTTTACCAGAGTACTAGAAATAGTTCACATAAGTGCACATTATATTAAGGTAAAGGATTAAAGGAACACTGAACCCAAATTTTTTCTTTCGTGATTAAGATAGAGCATGACATTTTAAGCAACTTTCTAATTTACTCCTATTATCAAATTTACTTCATTCTTTTGGTATCTTTATTTGAAATGCAAGAATCTAAGTTTAGATGCCGGCCCATTTCTGGTGAACAACCTGGGTTGTCCTTGCTGATTGCTGGATAAATTCATCCACCAATAAAAAAGTGCTATCCAGAGTTCTGAACCCAAAAAAAAGCTTAGATGCTTTCTTTTTCAAATAAAGATAGCAAGAGAACGAAGAAAAAAATGATAATAGGAGTGCATTAGAAAGTTGCTTAAAATTGCATGCTCTATCTCAGTGGTGTTTAACCTTTTTTTTGCCGTGGCACACTTTTTTACATTAAAAAATCCTGTGGCACACCACCATCCCAAAATTTAAAAAAAAATCACACATTGTAGCCTAATGCAGCATATATATATACACATACACACAAACACACACATACTGTATGTATTGTGCTGTTATGCCATGCCTCCTACAAACTACCCCTGCACTGGGAGTAAAAAACAAGCAAAGTTTAAAAAATATGTCACACTGTTGTCAGTCTGCCGTGGCACACCTGAGGATCTCTCACGGCACACTAGTGTGCCACGGCACACTGGTTTAAAAACACTGCTCTATCTGAATCACAAAAGAAAAAATTTGCGTTCAGTGTCCCTTTAAGTTATTTTTTTTTTAAAGTGAATAAGCAACATTACATCAGTTTTATCTACAAAGAAAATCAATGCACTTGGCAAAGAGCATATTAAGCGGCACTAGAAGTGACCTGAGCATATGCAATGGACCTTGTAATGCATTTTTTTTTACAGTTGCTGAAAGTCTTTGATGACATAACATTTACAAAGGGTTATACATGTGAGTAACCCGGAATACACAGAAATGTCCACTGCATAAAGCCTATATTATATTAATGCAGAAAGGTTTAAAAAAATAGCACCCGACTGTTACAGAAAAAGGATCCATTAATATGTCCAACTAAGCCCCTTCTTGAAGTAGTGCAAGTTGGTCTTGTAACAACAATGTGTGTGTGCGTATGCTTGTGTTTGTGTCTGTATAGGTGTGTGTAGTGTATGTATGTGTGTGTGTAGTGTATGTGTGTGTAGTGTATGTATGTGTGTGTATGTGTATGTATGTATGTGTGTGTATGTGTAGTGTATATATGTATGTATGTGTGTGTGTGTAGTGTATGTATGTGTGTGTGTGTATGCTTGTGTTTGTGTCTGTATGTGTGTGTAGTGTATGTATGTGTGTGTGTAGTGTATGTGTGTGTGTGTGTGTAGTGTATGTATGTGTAGTGTACGTATGTCTGTGTGTGTATGTGTAGTGTATATATGTATGTATGTGTGTGTGTGTAGTGTATGTATGTGTGTGTGCGTATGCTTGTGTTTGTGTCTGTATGTGTGTGTAGTGTATGTATGTGTGTGTGTAGTGTATGTATGTGTGTGTGTGTGTGTGTGTGTGTAGTGTATGTATGTGTGTGTATGTGTAGTGTACGTATGTCTGTGTGTGTATGTGTAGTGTATATATGTATGTATGTGTGTGTGTGTGTAGTGTATGTGTGTGTGTGTGTGTGTAGTGTGTGTGTGTGTGTTTAGTGTATGTATGTGTGTGTGTAGTGTATGTATGTGTGTGTATGTGTAGTGTACGTATGTCTGTGTGTGTATGTGTAGTGTATATATATATATATATATATGTATGTGTGTGTGTGTAGTGTATATATTTATGTGTGTGGTGTATGTATGTGTGTGTGTGTGTATGTGTGTGTAGTGTATGTATGTGTGTGTAGTGTATGTATGTGTGTGTGTAGTGTATGTGTGTGTATGTGTGTGTAGTGTATGTATGTGTGTGTGTGTAGTGTATGTATGTGTGTGTGTAGTGTATGTGTGTGTGTATGTGTGTAGTGTATGTATGTATGTTTGTATGTATGCAGGGCCGTCTTTAATATTGATTGGACCCTGGGCGAAAATTTTCTTGCCCCCCCCCCCCCATGCAATTTCGCTCTCCACCCCAACATCCCAAAAAACAACTAAATCAATTTTTTTTTTATTATTAGCCCAGCAGTGGATTATCCACTGCTGAGCTAATCATTTAAAAAAATGAAATAAATTGCAATATGTGAAACTGAACCTAAGCAGTACTAATAAGTAAATAAATATATAAATTCCTCCACTGTGGATTCATTTAATATTCTTTTGAATGTGATTCTGGTGTGAGGTTAGTTGGTTAAAGAGATTTAGGGCAGCCAACAGGAGCAAAGCAAGTTAAAGACTGAGGAGGAAGCATGGAGGTGCAGTATAAGTTTACTGACTGGAACAGCAGAACTACTATGGGAAGCTGTAAAATCTGAGACAGAGAGAAAACAAAAACTATAAAAATAAACCTTACATTAATGTGTGAAGTATCAGCATGACACTATACATCAGCCACAGCAGCACATGTCACTTCTTAGCTAGGAACAAGTTCCCTCTCACCTTGCACTAGACAATGCTGCATGGGGAGGGGTGTGTGTGTGCACTCACTTATTCTTCCCACTGACACCTTTCTACAAAGCACTGTTCCCCTAACAAACTTCAGTTAGTTGATCTTAGGGCCACAGCAGAAAGAGCAGGGCTAAGGGGACCAGCAGACTGGATGCTGTCTGTCCAAGGCTGCATGGATACAGTGTGAGATGAGTCACACAGCCTCAAGACTGAAGAGAGCACTCTATGCAGCTGCACAGATGCTCAAATCCTCACGTGCTTGCCGCTCCAGCTTTCTGCTGCATGCGCCTACAGTCAGCCCTACCCAGAAACAATCCCTACCACCAGAGCAGTTACCTGGTAAAAGTGGTAACCCCAGTAGGACCTTTTATGATGCAGTGGGAATGGTTGGATGCTGAGTTAGGGCTTTGCATTCAGTGCTGCACAGTGCACATCTAAAACAGCACATGGCAATAGCTTGGCATATCACGTGACACCGGCACGGTCTGGCACAGTTTAAAAATATATATATATATAAGCAGAGTACTTTTGACTGTGACAGTATTAGGACTGAATGTGTATGTTCCCCATGTCAAATCAGCAGTCTGGTATGAACCATAAAAAAAAATTTTTTTTTTTTTTTTTTTTTTTTTTAAGGACTCTTGGGCCCCTCAACAGAAACTGGGCCCTGGGCAGCTGCCCCTTTTGCCCTGTGTTAAAGACGATCCTGTATGTATGTGTGTGTAGTGTATGTGTAGTGTATATATGTATGCGTGTATGTAGTGTATGTATGTGTGTGTAGTGCATGTGTGTATATATGTATCTGTGTTTTTTGAGTTTAGTGTATATGTGCATGTGTATTTAGTCTGTATGTTTGTTTGTTTGTATGTCTGTTTGTCTGGTTATATGTGTGTGTAGTGTATGTGTAGTAACCTTAGTCAAAAAGGATCATCTTCCTGGAGTCATTCTGAAGTAATGGATGACACCAGACTAGTCATTAGAAGCCACCCTGAAGTATGCCCATAGGCCAAAATATTTAAATTAGATGACTAGAGCAGGAATGGCCACACTTTTTTGTGTTGGGATCTACTTTTCAAATGACCAGCTCAACGAGATCTACCCACTAAAAATGGCCTGGTTTCTAAGCTTACATTCCTGCTTTTCAAATAAAGATTCCAAGAGAATGAAGAAAAAATGATAATAGGAGTAAATTAGAAAATTGTTTAAAATTACATGTTCTAAATCTGAATCATGAAAAAAAAATAAAATGTGTGTTTCATATCCCTTTAAGGTTGCATGATTTAGCAACATATGGATGTGCAAAAGCATAAAGATACAACAGATTAATCCTGATGACAAAAGTAGCACTGTCTTTAATTCAGATTAACACGAGCAACCCCTTGTGCCATGTTACAAAACACTGCATTCAAATTACTGCCACTGACCCCCTTTACTTTGCGCCACAGGCTTGGCCTAATATGACCCAGTGAGGCTTACACAAATAAATTTCAATAGCGCGCCATGCAGACCATTTTTTATAAATAAATTCATCCACCAATAAAAAAGTGCTATCCAGAGTTCTGAACCCAAAAAAAAAGCTTAGATGCTTTCTTTTTCAAATAAAGATAGCAAGAGAACGAAGAAAAAATGATAATAGGAGTGCATTAGAAAGTTGCTTAAAATTGCATGCTCTATCTCAGTGGTTTTTAACCTTTTTTTTGCCGTGGCACACTTTTTTACATTAAAAAATCCTGTGGCACACCACCATCCCAAAATTTAAAAAAAAAATCACACATTGTAGCCTAATGCAGCATATATATATACACATACACACAAACACACACATACTGTATGTATTGTGCTGTTATGCCATGCCTCCTACAAACTACCCCTGCACTGGGAGTAAAAAACAAGCAAAGTTTAAAAAATATGTCACACTGTTGTCAGTCTGCCGTGGCACACCTGAGGATCTCTCACGGCACACTAGTGTGCCACGGCACACTGGTTGAAAAACACTGCTCTATCTGAATCACAAAAGAAAAAATTTGCGTTCAGTGTCCCTTTAAGTTATTTTTTTTTTAAAGTGAATAAGCAACATTACATCAGTTTTATCTACAAAGAAAATCAATGCACTTGGCAAAGAGCATATTAAGCGGCACTAGAAGTGACCTGAGCATATGCAATGGACCTTGTAATGCATTTTTTTTTACAGTTGCTGAAAGTCTTTGATGACATAACATTTACAAAGGGTTATACATGTGAGTAACCCGGAATACACAGAAATGTCCACTGCATAAAGCCTATATTATATTAATGCAGAAAGGTTTAAAAAAATAGCACCCGACTGTTACAGAAAAAGGATCCATTAATATGTCCAACTAAGCCCCTTCTTGAAGTAGTGCAAGTTGGTCTTGTAACAACAATGTGTGTGTGCGTATGCTTGTGTTTGTGTCTGTATAGGTGTGTGTAGTGTATGTATGTGTGTGTGTAGTGTATGTGTGTGTGTGTGTGTAGTGTATGTATGTGTGTGTATGTGTATGTATGTATGTGTGTGTATGTGTAGTGTATATATGTATGTATGTGTGTGTGTGTAGTGTATGTATGTGTGTGTGTGTATGCTTGTGTTTGTGTCTGTATGTGTGTGTAGTGTATGTATGTGTGTGTGTAGTGTATGTGTGTGTGTGTGTGTAGTGTATGTATGTGTAGTGTACGTATGTCTGTGTGTGTATGTGTAGTGTATATATGTATGTATGTGTGTGTGTGTAGTGTATGTATGTGTGTGTGCGTATGCTTGTGTTTGTGTCTGTATGTGTGTGTAGTGTATGTATGTATGTGTGTGTGTAGTGTATGTATGTGTGTGTGTGTGTAGTGTATGTATGTGTGTGTATGTGTAGTGTACGTATGTCTGTGTGTGTATGTGTAGTGTATATATGTATGTATGTGTGTGTGTGTGTAGTGTATGTGTGTGTGTGTGTGTAGTGTGTGTGTGTGTGTTTAGTGTATGTATGTGTGTGTGTAGTGTATGTATGTGTGTGTATGTGTAGTGTACGTATGTCTGTGTGTGTATGTGTAGTGTATATATATATATCTATATATATATATATATATGTATGTGTGTGTGTGTAGTGTATATATTTATGTGTGTGGTGTATGTATGTGTGTGTGTGTGTATGTGTGTGTAGTGTATGTATGTGTGTGTAGTGTATGTATGTGTGTGTGTAGTGTATGTGTGTGTATGTGTGTGTAGTGTATGTATGTGTGTGTGTGTAGTGTATGTATGTGTGTGTGTAGTGTATGTGTGTGTGTATGTGTGTAGTGTATGTATGTATGTTTGTATGTATGCAGGGCCGTCTTTAATATTGATTGGACCCTGGGCGAAAATTTTCTTGCCCCCCCCCCCCCATGCAATTTCGCTCTCCACCCCAACATCCCAAAAAACAACTAAATCAATTTTTTTTTTATTATTAGCCCAGCAGTGGATTATCCACTGCTGAGCTAATCATTTAAAAAAATGAAATAAATTGCAATATGTGAAACTGAACCTAAGCAGTACTAATAAGTAAATAAATATATAAATTCCTCCACTGTGGATTCATTTAATATTCTTTTGAATGTGATTCTGGTGTGAGGTTAGTTGGTTAAAGAGATTTAGGGCAGCCAACAGGAGCAAAGCAAGTTAAAGACTGAGGAGGAAGCATGGAGGTGCAGTATAAGTTTACTGACTGGAACAGCAGAACTACTATGGGAAGCTGTAAAATCTGAGACAGAGAGAAAACAAAAACTATAAAAATAAACCTTACATTAATGTGTGAAGTATCAGCATGACACTATACATCAGCCACAGCAGCACATGTCACTTCTTAGCTAGGAACAAGTTCCCTCTCACCTTGCACTAGACAATGCTGCATGGGGAGGGGTGTGTGTGTGCACTCACTTATTCTTCCCACTGACACCTTTCTACAAAGCACTGTTCCCTTAACAAACTTCAGTTAGTTGATCTTAGGGCCACAGCAGAAAGAGCAGGGCTAAGGGGACCAGCAGACTGGATGCTGTCTGTCCAAGGCTGCATGGATACAGTGTGAGATGAGTCACACAGCCTCAAGACTGAAGAGAGCACTCTATGCAGCTGCACAGATGCTCAAATCCTCACGTGCTTGCCGCTCCAGCTTTCTGCTGCATGCGCCTACAGTCAGCCCTACCCAGAAACAATCCCTACCACCAGAGCAGTTACCTGGTAACAGTGGTAACCCCAGTAGGACCTTTTATGATGCAGTGGGAATGGTTGGATGCTGAGTTAGGGCTTTGCATTCAGTGCTGCACAGTGCACATCTAAAACAGCACATGGCAATAGCTTGGCATATCACGTGACACCGGCACGGTCTGGCACAGTTTAAAAATATATATATATATAAGCAGAGTACTTTTGACTGTGACAGTATTAGGACTGAATGTGTATGTTCCCCATGTCAAATCAGCAGTCTGGTATGAACCATAAAAAAAAATTTTTTTTTTTTTTTTTTTTTTTAAGGACTCTTGGGCCCCTCAACATAAACTGGGCCCTGGGCAGCTGCCCCTTTTGCCCTGTGTTAAAGACGATCCTGTATGTATGTGTGTGTAGTGTATGTGTAGTGTATATATGTATGCGTGTATGTAGTGTATGTATGTGTGTGTAGTGCATGTGTGTATATATGTATCTGTGTTTTTTGAGTTTAGTGTATATGTGCATGTGTATTTAGTCTGTATGTTTGTTTGTTTGTATGTCTGTTTGTCTGGTTATATGTGTGTGTAGTGTATGTGTAGTAACCTTAGTCAAAAAGGATCATCTTCCTGGAGTCATTCTGAAGTAATGGATGACACCAGACTAGTCATTAGAAGCCACCCTGAAGTATGCCCATAGGCCAAAATATTTAAATTAGATGACTAGAGCAGGAATGGCCACACTTTTTTGTGTTGGGATCTACTTTTCAAATGACCAGCTCAACGAGATCTACCCACTAAAAATGGCCTGGTTTCTAAGCTTACATTCCTGCTTTTCAAATAAAGATTCCAAGAGAATGAAGAAAAAATGATAATAGGAGTAAATTAGAAAATTGTTTAAAATTACATGTTCTAAATCTGAATCATGAAAAAAAAATAAAATGTGTGTTTCATATCCCTTTAAGGTTGCATGATTTAGCAACATATGGATGTGCAAAAGCATAAAGATACAACAGATTAATCCTGATGACAAAAGTAGCACTGTCTTTAATTCAGATTAACACGAGCAACCCCTTGTGCCATGTTACAAAACACTGCATTCAAATTACTGCCACTGACCCCCTTTACTTTGCGCCACAGGCTTGGCCTAATATGACCCAGTGAGGCTTACACAAATAAATTTCAATAGCGCGCCATGCAGACCATTTTTTATAGGCCAATTGTGTTGTCGCTCAAAAATCATCAATCATCTACATTGATTGGTTGAAATGAATGTCCCTCAAGATCCAGTCCTGTAGCACTTTTCGTGTCCCACCATCAGGCTGTTTAATGACCTGCCCTTTCACACACTGCAGTAGATAAAGCGGTATCCCTAGCAACCATACTCTACTCACGCCCCAGTGTTGAGATCGCGTAACTTGACCACATCATTTTGATCACATCGGCCACAATCTACCAGAAGCATCTTCGGGATCTACTGGTAGATTCCGATCTACCTATTGGGCACCCCTGCTCTAGAGTCATTCACTGGCTGTGCATGCTTGTGAAGTAATCAGTAAGGTTAGATGATGACTTTGCAAGTCTGATGATGTCTGATGATGTGCAAATGACTTCTAAAGTAGTTTGATGATCATCAAATGACTCCAAGAAGGTCTCTAAAGTAATCCTGTTTGTCTTGGGAAGTGGGTGTAGAGTGAGTTTGAGTGTGTAGTGAATGTGTGTGTGTGAATGCTTGAAGTGTGTGTGTATGAATATGTGTAGTGTATGGGTGTTTTTAGTGTGTGTGTGTCTGTGGATGTGCATAGTGTATGGGTATGTGTGGTGTATGTAAAGTATATGTGTGTTTGTGGAGTGAATGTTTGTCTGCCTGTGTGTAAGTCAATGTGTATAAAAATATAGAAAAACAGGATGAAGAAAATAATGAGATAAAGGACAAAAATAGTGATTTTAGGGCTTATTTAATGACCAGCATATCTCTGGGTAGGATATAAAAGTAGACAATATTTGGTTTGGTGTTGTCTGGCAATGGTTTTCATTGTTCATTTTCACTCAATCTGTCTGTGACATTGATGACATTTATATTGCAACACAAGGAGTTGAACACTCAGCCCAAAATGGGTGAGATGTTTCAGCACAAAGTCTGTAAACCTACCTTCCCACTATGAGCTTGATTGTATTTGTGCAAACACCATTCAGAGCAAGAGCAAGAGAGACAGCTGCAAAGAAATCAGAACATGGAATTCAGAACCATATCTGTATCCTTTTTGTATATTAATTTATTGTAACATTATGTCAATTTCTTTTTATTTTTACTATTATTTTTTATTGAGGTTTAGCATAAATGACACAATCTCATAAAACAAAAGCAGCACCATATACATAAGTACACATTACTAAAGATAATTACATAGCAAAATCACGCATTACAATGTTACAGTATACAGGCACATAGTAATTAAGAGCATTGAGTGCAATGTATATACTGTATATATTTTTATACACATAAGATATCACCAAGTTTGACAAACCTCAGGTTTTAGTATTACTGTTTGTGATGTAGAGGTAGAGAGGCCTTGTAAATTAAACAAAATGGCCACTCTTGGACCTGTACACAAGAACATGTAAATAGTCAGAAGGCAGAATGTTAAGAAAAATAACTTATGGGACTCATAAAGACAACGGGTCTATAACTTTTTACGGACACACTTCTATATATTAAGCCTGTTATGAAGCTACAAATTGACCAACCAAACTGTTTCATGTAAAGATAATTTACCAACCTATCTGGATCACTAAGGAAAGGCTGTTTATATAAATCAAGCATCTTAGGAAGTACTGCTTTATGATTTATAAGGAATGAACACATCCATGCTAAAAAAAAAATAAAAAAAAAAATAAATCAACAAACTGGTTAATAACAAGGCTAATAAACTTGGATGGTACTAATGAAACCAGGAAATAATTCTTATTAAGCTTCTAAGGTCAATATTAAATCATCCGTAAGAATTAAGTGCTAGTAGCAATATGCTTTAATAAACCAGTAGGTATGGAACCTTACAGTACACTAAAGAGGAGTGTGACATGCTGGGGAACTATTATATCTACACAGAGTTTCCATATACTACCATTAAATTGTCATAGAACATGTTGAGATCTGTTCAGAACCTAAAAGGGCTATTTAAGTAAAAATAGTTTGCATAAAAAAAAAACTGTTTAAAAATTGCTGGCAAGTATTTTAAAATACTTTTCAAAAATAAGCAAAAATACTTACATAGATATGGTGTGTGGAGCAGTCTGCTCCACCACCCCCCAACAGTGTTAAGGCACAGGTATTGTATTTCAACTGTGTTGACACCTTCTAGTTATGCTCCAGCAGATAATCACTGAGCACTTTTTGCATTCTACCAAATCACAATAGATATAAATACAGCCATAGAAGGAAATGTGTGGGGAAGTGTTAGAGCTTTACAATTCAGAAACTTAAAAGAAAGGGTTAATGGGGAGGCAATGCAGTATAAATTTGCAGGTAAAGTAATTAAATTACATATTTCTATATTTTGTCTCTATCCCAACTTGATTTATGTCCCTTTAAGGGTTTATCCTCCCCCCCCCCCAAGATCTGGGCTGCATCTGGATTCAACAGACTGTCAATGCTATTCAGCAGAGTGCATAGATGCTGCCCAGATTGTGATGTAATAAGTGGGCGGAGCTTGACAGCCATTTCAAAGTGACCAGAAACAATAGTCATTTTAAAATAACTTATTTACTGTTACTGCTGCATGATATAGAAAGGGGTGCAGGAGGATATTTGAAGCTTAATCTAAAGTAAGACTTTAAGATGACTAAGGTGTAGTCTGTCCCTTTAAAGTGATGGTTTAAACAGATCTGGAATATTAGCAATATTTTAGATGGAGTTTAATTCAACAGTTGTAATGAAGATGCGCTAGAACTTACTTTTTAATATAGCACTAAAATTTAAATACCCTGCGTTCTGGCCGTCCACTTCAAAACTAATTTTTTGGGGGAGCTAATGGTTTGAGCTGTTATCCAATCGGCACACCAGCCATATGGCACTTACACAATTATTTGTGGCTAGAGCGCCGATTAGGGAACAGTTGGAGCTGGAGCATGGGGTATTTGAATTTCAATGCTACATTATAAAAGTACGTTTAAGCGTATCTTCATTACAACTGATGAATTAAACTCAATCTAAAATATTGCTAACATTCCAAATCTGTTTATACAAAGGGGTAAGTTTACCGTCACTTTATGGGCAAGTCAATCTAGGGCGCCCACCTTACGTCACCTGCTTTACACTCGCTGCTCAGTATTTCAAACTGGATCGTGGTTGTTTAGCGTTTGTCTTCTATTGCATTTTGCCGTATTTGGAGCCATCTGTTTGGCCGGTCTGGTGCCTCCAGTCTCAAGTAAAGAGTCAGGTCTGATCCAGATGAGAGTGAACTTTCACCAACTTGGGCATTTCATGTGGACTGAGTGTGGACACCTTTAAATCTACTCATACTACCTTACCTCATATGATTGAGGGCTTATTCTGTGAGTAGGAGTTACCTAAGTGGAATGTGATTTATGTTTTATTTGTTGGCAAATTTGATTAAAACTGTTCTGCACTTTGAGAAGTGTTTTTGTGTGCTTGTCCCTCTAGATCTTATCATATATACAGTATATATATATATATATATATATATATACATATATGTGTGTGTGTGTGTGTGTATATATATATATATATATATATATATATATATACAAAAGCAGGGAACCAGCACTCTTTTTTACTTATACAGCTGCCGGGGTGCGCTTACAAGCCTTAAATATTCGCACAACAAAGAAGGCACTCTCCGTTTACATATGCCGTTTATTAGTAAACGTTTTCGGGGTCTCCCCCGTCCACAGACCACTTGGTCTGAGGAAACGGCATATGTAAACGGAGAGTGCCTTCTTTGTTGTGCGAATATATATATATATATATATATATATATATATACAATATATATATATACTGTATATATTTATACTGTATATATATATATATATATATATATATATATATATATTTATATATTAAACTCTAAAAGTTTCTTTTTAATGGTATAAGAACACACAGATTCTCTTTTATAATTATCTTTTTTTCTGACCCGGTATTATACATTTGGTTGGGATGTGTCGGAAATTATGCTTTTTTTTCTTGAATAAGTGATTAAATAAAAGATTTGTAATTTAAGATTAACAATACAGCTTGATAAAATAACTGGTTTGATGGATTACAAGGAGAGAAGATTAAGTACCCTGTTTATTAACCTGGTTATTCTAATGGGTAGAAAAATAATTTTATCCTTACGGAAATCTAAAGAAGGTCTAATACTGAAGACATTAATTAATCTCCTATGGAAACAATTTATAATAGAGCAGTATGATACAAAAATAAAATCATTTCTGTACTTCTCTTGGTTTGATTTTGTTAATCAGTAACATAATTATTTTTGCAATTAGGTTATATTTTTTGAAACTGTTACATGGAACTAGAATGTCTGTTTTTGATTCTTTTCGCTGGGGTCTGAGCATTTGCAGAGCATTCCATCTGTCTAAGTGACAGCACTAAGAATTATACTTATGTAGAGCTACAACTGGACAGAATGCTACTTATTTAAGCCAAACATCTGCTGAATCTAACCCTGCTATTTCTCATTTACTTTCAGGTACGCCCCTTTAAAACCTCTCGGCTAGATTACGAGTCTTGCGTTAGCCTTAAAAAGCAGCGTTGAGAGGTCCCAACGCTGCTTTTTAACGCCCGCTGGTATTGCGAGTCTGGCAGGTACAGGTGTACCGCTCACTTTTTTTCCGCGACTCGAGCATACCGCAAATCCCCTTACGTCAATTGCGTATCCTATCTTTTCCATGGGATTTTCCTAATGCCAGTATTACGAGTCTTGTAAAAAGTGAGCGGTAGACCCTCTCCTGTCAAGACTCCTACCGCATTTAAAAGTCAGTAGTTAAGAGTTTTATGGTCTAACGCCGTAACATAAAACTCTTAACTAAAGTGCTAAAAAGTACACTAACACCCATAAACTACCTATTAGCCCCTAAACCAAGGCCCCCCACACATCGCAAACACTTGAATAAAATTTTTAACCCCTAATTTGCCAACCGGACATAGCCGCCACTGTAATAAATATATTAACCCCTAAACTGCCGCACTCCCGCATCGCAAACACTAGTTAAATTTTATTAACCCGTAAACGTAAGTCTAACCCTCCCCAACTTAAAGATAATTTAAAATAATCGGAAAAAAATTACTACAATTAAATAAATTATTCCTATTTAAAACTAAATACTTACCTATAAAATAAACCCTAAGCTAGCTACAATATAACTAATAGTTACATTGTAGCTATCTCAGGGTTTATTTTTATTTTACAGGCACGTTTGTATTTATTATAACTAGGTACAATAGTTATTAAATAGTTATTAACTATTTAATAACTTCCTAGTTAAAATAAGTACAAATTTACCTGTAAAATAAACCCTAACCTAAGTTACAATTACACCTAACACTACACTATAATTAAATTAATTACCTAAACTAACTACAATTCATTACAATTAAATTAAATAAACTACAGTACGAAAACCCCCCCCACAAAATTACAGAAAATAATAAAATAATTACAAGAATTTTAAACTAATTACACCTAATCTAATCCCCCTAATAAGATAAAAAAGCCTCCCAAAATAATAAAAATCTCTACCTTATAAATTACAAATAGCCCTTACAAGGGCCTTTTGTGGGGGCATTGCCCCAAAGTAATCAGCTCTTTTACCTGTAAAAAAAAAATACAATACCCCCCAACATTAAAACCCACCACCCACACACCCAACCCTACTCTAAAACCCACCCAATCCCCCCTTAATAGAACCTAACACTAACCCCTTAAAGATCCCCCTACCTTGAGACGTCTTCACCCAACCGGGCAGAAGTGGTCCTCCAGACGGCCAGAAGTCTTCATCTGATCCGGGCAGAAGAGGACCTCCAGATGGGCAGAAGTCTTCATCCAGGTGGCATCTTCTATCTTCATCCATCCGGAGCGGAGCCAATAGCGGAGCCAATAGAATGCAAGCTCAATCCTATTGGCTGATTGGATCAGCCAATAGGATTTTTTCTACCTTAATTCCGATTGGCTGATAGAATTCTATCAGCCAATCGGAATTGAAGGGACGTCATCTTGGATGACGTCACTTAAAGGTACCATCATTTAGTGTTAGTCGTCGGATGGAAGAGGATGCTCCGCGTCGGATGTCTTGAAGATGGACCCGCTCCGCTCCGGATGGATGAAGATAGAAGATGCCGCCTGGAGGAAGACTTTTGCCCGTCTGGAGGTCCTCTTCTGCCCGGATCGGATGAAGACTTCTAGCCGCCTGGAGGACCACTTCTGCCCGGTTGGGTGAAGACGTCTCAAGGTAGGGTGATCTTCAAGGGGTTAGTGTTAGGTTTTATTAAGGGGGGATTGGGTGGGTTTTAGAGTAGGGTTGGGTGTGTGGGTGGTGGGTTTTAATGTTGGGGGGTATTGTATTTTTTTTTACAGGTAAAAGAGCTGATTACTTTGGGGCAATGCCCTGCAAAAAGCCCTTTTAAGGGCTATTTGCAATTTAGTATAGGGTAGGGATTTTTATTATTTTGGGGGACTTTTTTATTTTATTAGGGGTATTAGATTAGGTGTAATTAGTTTAAAATTCTTGTAATTATTTTATTATTTTCTGTAATTTAGTGTTTTTTTTCATACTTTAGTTTATTTAATTTAATTGTAATTAATTGTAGTTAGTTTAGGTAATTAATTTAATTATAGTGTAGTGTTAGGTATAATTGTAACTTAGGTTAGGGTTTATTTTACAGGTAAATTTGTACTTATTTTAAATAATAACTATTTCATAACTATTGTACCTAGTTATAATAAATACAAAGTTGCCTGTAAAATAAAAATAAATCCTAAAATGGCTACAATGTAACTATTAGTTATATTGTAGCTAGCTTAGGGTTTATTTTATATGTAAGTAGTTTTAAATAGGAATAATTTAGTTAATAATAGTAATTTTATTTAGATGTATTTAAATTATATTTAAGTTAGGGGGTGTTAGGGTTAGACTTAGATTTAGGGGTTAATAACTTTATTATAGTGGCGGCGGCGTTGGCGGCAGAAGATTAGGGGTTAATAAGTGTAGTTAGGTGGCGGCTACATTGGGGGCGGCAGAGTAGGGGTTAATAAATAAAAAGTAGGTGTCGGTGATGTTGGGGGCGACAGATTAGGGGTTCATAGGTATAATGTAGGTGGCGGCGGTGTCCGGAGCGGCAGATTAGGGGTTAATAATATAATGCAGGTGTCGGCGATGTTGGGGGAGGTGGATTAGTGGTTAATAAGTGTAAGATTAGGGGTGTTTAGACTCAGGGTTTATGTTAGGGTGTTAGGTGTAGGCATAACTTTTATTTCCCCATAGGAATCAATGGGGCTGCGTTAGAAGCTGAACGCTGCTTTTTTGCAGGTGTTAGGTTTTTTTTCAGCCGGCTCTCCCCCATTGATTCCTATGGGGAAATCGTGGACAAGCATGTTTAGCCAGCTCACCGCTACCGTAAGCAGCGCTGGTATTACAGTGAGATGTGGAGCTAAATTTTGCTGCTCACTTTTTTGCGGCTAACGCTGGGTTTTAAAAAACCTGTAATACCAGCGTTGTCTTAAGTGAGCGGTGAGAAAAAAATGCTCGTTAGCCCTGCACACCATTACCGACAAAAACTCGTAATCTAGCCGTCTGTTTTTTTGCTGGATTTATTTCACTGTTCTTAACACCCTGATACGTCCCTTTAAAACCTCATTTTTTTATTGGATTTATTTCACTGTTCTTAACACCCTGGTACGTCCCTTTAAAACCTCTGTTTTTTATTGGATTTATTTCACTGTTCTTAACCCCTGGTACGTCCCTTTAAAATCTCAGATTTTTTTGACGATCTTTAAGTGGCAGCACTAAGGATTAGACAAGAATTGAACAAGATTTGAAGATTATTTGAGTCAATCTAAATATTTTCATTTTAAAAACAATCTTTTGCACTTAATATTCTTCTATGTTTTCAGGACTGCTTTTCCTTTTAATAGTCTCATGCCTATTCCACAGGCAGGCTCACATGCTCATACCTTACCCTTCTCCACATGCAGTTTATATTGTCCCCTCTCTCCTTTCCTCTCCTTACCTTAGCTCTCATGAACTACTTTCTATTTTAAAATCTGTCACTAAACTGCACCACCTCACAGAAATTCCCCCACTGCTATAAATCTTATTCTCACCTACTCTTACTTTCCATCTTGCTGCTATTAGCATCAGACGACATCTCTCAAATCATCATCATCAAATCCTGGGCCCCCACCCCATTCTCACCATTACCCAATCACACACTCCTTATAGACACTTTAATAAAAGCAACACACATAACCTCATTTCCATCAAATACATCCCATACGCACACACTCCTTTCACCTGCGCACTATGGAACTCTCGCTCTGTCTGCAACAAACTTACAGCTATTCATGACCTGTTTATATCAAATGCTTTCACCCTTTAAGCAATTACCTGGCTATCTTCTTCCGACACCTTTTCAATTGCTGCTCTCACACATGGTGGTCTTCACTTTAGCCATACCCCTAAGCCAAGTGAGAAATGTGGCGGCGGTGTTGGGATCCTGCTCTCCCCTCCTGCACTTATCAGTACCTACCTCCAATCCCATCTCTCTCCTTCTCCTCCTTTGAAGTCCACTATATTCACCTGTTCTTCCCCCTCTCCCTCAAAGTGGCAGTCATCTATCGCCCTCCTGGACCGACCTCCCAATTCCTTGACAACTTTGCCACCTGGCTTCCTCACTTTCTCTCTACAAATATACCAACCCTAATTAATGGGGACTTCAACATTCCAATCGACAACCCATCTGCCCCTGCTGCCTCTAAACTTCTTTCACATCCTCCTTTGGTCTCTCAATCCACCCTATTCCCTACTCACCGTGATGGACACTCCATCAACCTGATATTTTCCTACCTCTGTTCTATATCTGACCTCACCTGTTGCCCTTTTCCCATTTCAGACCATCACCTGGTCACCTATAATATTAATGCAACAGCTAAACCCACTTCTCTATCCCGCCCCCGCACCTGTAGAAATCTACATGCTGTGTATCTGCTCCAATTTTCAAAAATCATTCAAGATCTCCCTCACACTCACACTATAACCCACCCTGATCTCGCTACAGCCCACTATAACAAAACTCTCTCCTCTGCACTAGACACACTTGCCCCTCCCCGACTGCGCAAAATATCACGCCGTCAGTTGCAGACCTGGCACTCTCAGCAAACACGCTATTTGCAAAAATGCTCCCGACCTGCTGAGCGTGTTTGGAGGAAAACTCACTCTGAACCTGATTTCATACACTATAAGTTTATTCTTCGTTCATACACTTCTGCCCTTTAGTTAGCCAAGCAAACCTACTTCTCTTCTTTCATATCTACTCTTTCCTCAAACCATAAACGACTCTTCTCCACCTTTAACTCTCTCCTCTACCTACCTGCTCCACCCCCACATCTGTCTTTAATGCTCAAGACCTGACAGACTACTTTTTAAACAAAACATGTACTATCCAAAGCAACATCCCAACAACAACCTGCAATATTCCAACAACAGTCCCAGTTACTCCCTCTGCCACCCTCTGCCTCTTCCATCCAGCCACTGAGAATGAATTTTCTTCTTTACTATATCCCTACGCCTTACTACCTGCCCGCTCGACCCTATCCCTTCCCATCTAATACCCTCTCTGCCTTCCACCCTCACTCCTGCTCTTACTCATATATTCAACCTATCTCTCTCTACCAGCTCATTCCGATCTTCTTTCGGACACGCAAAAGTCACTCCCATACTCAAAAACCCTCCGTCGACCCTAATTCTTTTGCAAGCTACCGCCCCATATCACTGCTTCCACTAACATCAAAACTCCTTAAAATACTAGTTTACAAAAGCCTAACCCACTTCCTGTCCACCAACTCCTTGCTTGACCCCCTGCAATCTGGATTCCACCCTAAACACTCAACTGAGACTGCCCTTACCAAGGTAACTAACAATCTTTTCTCTGCTAAAAATTTTGACCACTACTCTATATTCATCTTACTTGACCTCTCAGCTGCCTTCAAAACAGTTGACCACCACCTCCTCCTACAAACCCTTAGCTCTTTTGGCCTCTATGACACTGCTCTTTCTTGGATTCACTCCTATCTTTCTCATAGGTCTTTCTCTGTGTCATTTTCCAACGACTCCTCCTCTCCAATGCCTTTGTCTGTTGGAGTACCTCAAGGATCTGTTCTGGTTCCTCTACTCTTCTCCATTTATACTTCTGCACTGGGTAAACTTATCAACAGGTATATCTTCAAATATCACCTCTATGCTGATGACACCCAGATATACCTCTCCACCCCTGCTCTCTCTCCCTCTGTCCTTTCTCATGTCAGCGACTGCTTATCTGGTTTTTCTTCCTGGATGGCCTCTCACCATCTAAAGATTAACATGTCCAAGAGTGAGCTCCTTCTTATCCCCCCTCATGCTCTACGCCGACTTCTGATTTCTCTATCCCAGTTGACGGCATCACCAGTTCCCCATTGCTCCAAGCCTGCTGCCTCGTAGTTACATTTGACTCAATTCTATCCTTCGTCCCCCATATCCAATCACTTTCTACATCCTGCAATATTTCCAAAGTTCACTCTTTTCTGAGCGCTAACACCACAAAGCAAATAATACACTCCCTTGTTATTTCCCGACATGACTACTGCAATAACCTACTTACTGGTCTTCCTCTTTCCCACCTCTCCCCCTTCAATCCATCCTAATTGCCTCTGCCAGGCTAATCCACCTTTTCCATCGCTCTGTATCTGCTGCACCTCTCTACGAGTCCCTTCATTGGCTCCCCATTCACAGCAGAATTAAATTCAAAATTCTCACCCTTACATACAAAGCTCTCACCAACGATGCTCCCCTATCCTCTCTAATAAACAAGTATACTCCAGCGCGCCCACTAAGATCCAACAATGACCTGCTCCTTGCATCCGCGACTATCACCTCTTCTCATGCTAGACTGCAGGACTTCTGTCGTGCAGCACCTACCCTCTGGAACACTCTCCCTCGTGCTGTCAGGCTTTGCTCTAATCTTTCTCCCTTTAAATGCTCCCTGAAGACTTTTCTCTTAAGAGAAGCCTACCACCCAACTCAATAATAAATTAATTTCACTTACCTAACAACATTTCCCTAATCTAACTCTGCATTAACATCTTTCTCAATCTTGCAGTCCTCACCAACTGTTTCTCAACTTCCTTCCCTTCTAGATTGTAAGTTCCCATGTGAATAGGGCACTCAATTCTTCCTGTATGTGTTTGTATATTTTGTCCTGTCTCTTACAAGTTTGATATCATAGTTTTATTGAAATTAATTGTATCCATGGACAGCGCTGCGGAATATGTTGGCGCTTCATAAATAAAGTATAGTAATAATTTTTATGTAATGCATCTTGAAGGATTAAAATAGTAAAGATGAAGAGGGAAAGAACATAGATAGATATGCAGACAGACACACAGATGGAGAAAGAAAGATAGATTGATTCTAAACATATTTAAATAAATTCCATTATTATTATTGTTTTACATTTTCATATTAAACCTCTTTACAGAACAATATCCATACAAATATATAACATTTTACAAACTGGCACAGGAACCAGTGCTTACCCAAACAGGCCTCTTTAACTTCTGTTCGGTCTGTCCGCTGAATTATTTTCACCACAAATATCACGGCAAGAGGTGTAAGAAATGAAATGGCCTGTGGGTAAATAATTGGGCATATGTCTAACATTACATAGTTCCAGATGATTACATCTGATTCCGCCACTTTAGCATTCCCATAAATCTACTAAACAAAGTAACATATGTGAAATTCCAATTATTATATTTTTTCTGTTAGCTTGAAAGATCTGTATAAGCTCTTTACAACTAAGGTTATCTGACTAAATATAATAATCTACAGTATCCCCAGATAAGAGGTACTTGTGACCCTACAGATGGTGTTATGCCAGCAATTAATGTCACCAATATGAGACAGCTGTATCTTATCAAGGGCTCTCAGAGCTGTCTCAAGTATGGACTGTGTTGAGCGCATTGTTATGCTTCTCAGTAAATATTAAAGCTTGTGAATGTTAAGCTGCTCTGTGCCATAAAATGAATGCTCAGTTTAATGTGTTCTATGACGATAACACAATTGTTTAGGCGCATTTATCACAATGAGAATCTCACAGAAAATAATCTGGAAAAACTACATTTACAGGTGAATTTGTGTTTGTGAAAGGGATACTAAAGTCAGAGGATTTGGCTTTTTTGTTTTGTTTATACACCACTAATAAACAGAGGCAGTTCTGCGTATTAACCACTGAGCAATCAGTCCTTAAGGTCCATTTGTTTACAGACTGTTTCAAAATAATAGACAAATGTAGCTTTAAAGGGACAGTAAAGTCAGAATTAAACACCCATGAACATGATTAATATATTGCATACAATTTTAAACAACTTTCCAATGTACTTATATTATCTTATTTGCTCATTGTCTTTGTACCCTATGTTGAAAAACATACCTAGGTAGGCTCATTAGCAGCAATGCACAACTAGGAGCTAGCTGCTGATTGGTGGCTTCACATACATGCCTCTTGTCATTAGCTCACCTGTGTTCAACTAGCTCCCAGTACTGCCGTGCGGCTTGTATCATGTCAGCAATTAACAAAATGAGTCATTACCAGATGGTACAAACACCTTAGGCTCTCTAAGCAAGTGTTGTGTTTAAAATGCTGGTGCACGGTGCATACTTAAATACACTTTTAAAGCTGCTATAGCTTTGATTGGAAGCATTTTTGCTAATGTATGTATATTACATAAAATTGTTTTATTTAAAACTGAATTGGATCCATGTGGATTTCGATTTTGACTGGAATGTCCCTTTATTGCGCTCTATGAAATACTCAGGCCATGCCCATGTGCTCTCAGTAGAGAGACTTGCTGTAAAGAGTTTGTGGTACACAGGGACTATTTTCTTGGCGTTGCACCCAGCACAAGTGAGGGTTCAGAAACAGTGACCGGAAGACTGCTAACACTAGGTATCGGCTGAGGCAAATAAAACAGTGACCGGAAGACTGCTAACACTAGGTATCGGCTGAGGCAAATAAAACAGTGACCGGAAGACTGCTAACACTAGGTATCGGCTGAGGCAAATAAAACAGTGACCGGAAGACTGCTAACACTAGGTATCGGCTGAGGCAAATAAAACAGTGACCGGAAGACTGCTAACACTTCAATAGGTATCGGCTGAGGCAAATAAAACAGTGACCGGAAGACTGCTAACACTAGGTATCGGCTGAGGCAAATAAAACAGTGACCGGAAGACTGCTAACACTAGGTATCGGCTGAGGCAAATAAAACAGTGACCGGAAGACTGCTAACACTAGGTATCGGCTGAGGCAAATAAAACAGTGACCGGAAGACTGCTAACACTAGGTATCGGCTGAGGCAAATAAAACAGTGACCGGAAGACTGCTAACACTAGGTATCGGCTGAGGCAAATAAAACAGTGACCGGAAGACTGCTAACACTAGGTATCGGCTGAGGCAAATAAAACAGTGACCGGAAGACTGCTAACACTAGGTATCGGCTGAGGCAAATAAAACAGTGACCGGAAGACTGCTAACACTAGGTATCGGCTGAGGCAAATAAAACAGTGACCGGAAGACTGCTAACAATAGGTATCGGCTGAGGCAAATAAAACAGTGACTGGAAGACTGCTAACACTAGGTATCGGCTGAGGCAAATAAAACAGTGACCGGAAGACTGCTAACACTAGGTATCGGCTGAGGCAAATAAAACAGTGACCGGAAGACTGCTAACACTAGGTATCGGCTGAGGCAAATAAAACAGTGACCGGAAGACTGCTAACACTTCAATAGGTATCGGCTGAGGCAAATAAAACAGTGACCGGAAGACTGCTAACACTAGGTATCGGCTGAGGCAAATAAAACAGTGACCGGAAGACTGCTAACACTAGGTATCGGCTGAGGCAAATAAAACAGTGACCGGAAGACTGCTAACACTAGGTATCGGCTGAGGCAAATAAAACAGTGACCGGAAGACTGCTAACACTAGGTATCGGCTGAGGCAAATAAAACAGTGACCAGAAGACTGCTAACACTAGGTATCGGCTGAGGCAAATAAAACAGTGACCGGAAGACTGCTAACACTAGGTATCGGCTGAGGCAAATAAAACAGTGACCGGAAGACTGCTAACACTAGGTATCGGCTGAGGCAAATAAAACAGTGACCGGAAGACTGCTAACACTAGGTATCGGCTGAGGCAAATAAAACAGTGACCGGAAGACTGCTAACAATAGGTATCGGCTGAGGCAAATAAAACAGTGACCGGAAGACTGCTAACACTAGGTATCGGCTGAGGCAAATAAAACAGTGACCGGAAGACTGCTAACACTAGGTATCGGCTGAGGCAAATAAAACAGTGACCGGAAGACTGCTAACACTAGGTATCGGCTGAGGCAAATAAAACAGTGACCGGAAGACTGCTAACAATAGGTATCGGCTGAGGCAAATAAAACAGTGACCGGAAGACTGCTAACAATAGGTATCGGCTGAGGCAAATAAAACAGTGACCGGAAGACTGCTAACAATAGGTATCGGCTGAGGCAAATAAAACAGTGACCGGAAGACTGCTAACACTAGGTATCGGCTGAGGCAAATAAAACAGTGACCGGAAGACTGCTAACACTTCAATAGGTATCGGCTGAGGCAAATAAAACAGTGACCGGAAGACTGCTAACACTAGGTATCGGCTGAGGCAAATAAAACAGTGACCGGAAGACTGCTAACAATAGGTATCGGCTGAGGCAAATAAAACAGTGACCGGAAGACTGCTAACAATAGGTATCGGCTGAGGCAAATAAAACAGTGACCGGAAGACTGCTAACACTAGGTATCGGCTGAGGCAAATAAAACAGTGACCGGAAGACTGCTAACACTAGGTATCGGCTGAGGCAAATAAAACAGTGACCGGAAGACTGCTAACACTTCAATAGGTATCGGCTGAGGCAAATAAAACAGTGACTGGAAGACTGCTAACACTTCAATAGGTATCGGCTGAGGCAAATAAAACAGTGACCGGAAGACTGCTAACACTAGGTATCGGCTGAGGCAAATAAAACAGTGACCGGAAGACTGCTAACACTAGGTATCGGCTGAGGCAAATAAAACAGTGACCGGAAGACTGCTAACACTAGGTATCGGCTGAGGCAAATAAAACAGTGACCGGAAGACTGCTAACACTAGGTATCGGCTGAGGCAAATAAAACAGTGACCGGAAGACTGCTAACAATAGGTATCGGCTGAGGCAAATAAAACAGTGACTGGAAGACTGCTAACACTAGGTATCGGCTGAGGCAAATAAAACAGTGACCGGAAGACTGCTAACACTAGGTATCGGCTGAGGCAAATAAAACAGTGACCGGAAGACTGCTAACACTAGGTATCGGCTGAGGCAAATAAAACAGTGACCGGAAGACTGCTAACACTTCAATAGGTATCGGCTGAGGCAAATAAAACAGTGACCGGAAGACTGCTAACACTAGGTATCGGCTGAGGCAAATAAAACAGTGACCGGAAGACTGCTAACACTAGGTATCGGCTGAGGCAAATAAAACAGTGACCGGAAGACTGCTAACACTAGGTATCGGCTGAGGCAAATAAAACAGTGACCGGAAGACTGCTAACACTAGGTATCGGCTGAGGCAAATAAAACAGTGACCAGAAGACTGCTAACACTAGGTATCGGCTGAGGCAAATAAAACAGTGACCGGAAGACTGCTAACACTAGGTATCGGCTGAGGCAAATAAAACAGTGACCGGAAGACTGCTAACACTAGGTATCGGCTGAGGCAAATAAAACAGTGACCGGAAGACTGCTAACACTAGGTATCGGCTGAGGCAAATAAAACAGTGACCGGAAGACTGCTAACAATAGGTATCGGCTGAGGCAAATAAAACAGTGACCGGAAGACTGCTAACACTAGGTATCGGCTGAGGCAAATAAAACAGTGACCGGAAGACTGCTAACACTAGGTATCGGCTGAGGCAAATAAAACAGTGACCGGAAGACTGCTAACACTAGGTATCGGCTGAGGCAAATAAAACAGTGACCGGAAGACTGCTAACAATAGGTATCGGCTGAGGCAAATAAAACAGTGACCGGAAGACTGCTAACAATAGGTATCGGCTGAGGCAAATAAAACAGTGACCGGAAGACTGCTAACAATAGGTATCGGCTGAGGCAAATAAAACAGTGACCGGAAGACTGCTAACACTAGGTATCGGCTGAGGCAAATAAAACAGTGACCGGAAGACTGCTAACACTTCAATAGGTATCGGCTGAGGCAAATAAAACAGTGACCGGAAGACTGCTAACACTAGGTATCGGCTGAGGCAAATAAAACAGTGACCGGAAGACTGCTAACAATAGGTATCGGCTGAGGCAAATAAAACAGTGACCGGAAGACTGCTAACAATAGGTATCGGCTGAGGCAAATAAAACAGTGACCGGAAGACTGCTAACACTAGGTATCGGCTGAGGCAAATAAAACAGTGACCGGAAGACTGCTAACACTAGGTATCGGCTGAGGCAAATAAAACAGTGACCGGAAGACTGCTAACACTTCAATAGGTATCGGCTGAGGCAAATAAAACAGTGACTGGAAGACTGCTAACACTTCAATAGGTATCGGCTGAGGCAAATAAAACAGTGACCGGAAGACTGCTAACACTAGGTATCGGCTGAGGCAAATAAAACAGTGACCGGAAGACTGCTAACACTAGGTATCGGCTGAGGCAAATAAAACAGTGACTGGAAGACTGCTAACACTAGGTATCGGCTGAGGCAAATAAAACAGTGACCGGAAGACTGCTAACACTAGGTATCGGCTGAGGCAAATAAAACAGTGACCGGAAGACTGCTAACACTAGGTATCGGCTGAGGCAAATAAAACAGTGACCGGAAGACTGCTAACAATAGGTATCGGCTGAGGCAAATAAAACAGTGACCGGAAGACTGCTAACACTAGGTATCGGCTGAGGCAAATAAAACAGTGACCGGAAGACTGCTAACAATAGGTATCGGCTGAGGCAAATAAAACAGTGACCGGAAGACTGCTAACACTAGGTATCGGCTGAGGCAAATAAAACAGTGACCGGAAGACTGCTAACAATAGGTATCGGCTGAGGCAAATAAAACAGTGACCGGAAGACTGCTAACAATAGGTATCGGCTGAGGCAAATAAAACAGTGACCGGAAGACTGCTAACAATAGGTATCGGCTGAGGCAAATAAAACAGTGACCGGAAGACTGCTAACACTAGGTATCGGCTGAGGCAAATAAAACAGTGACCGGAAGACTGCTAACACTTCAATAGGTATCGGCTGAGGCAAATAAAACAGTGACCGGAAGACTGCTAACACTAGGTATCGGCTGAGGCAAATAAAACAGTGACCGGAAGACTGCTAACAATAGGTATCGGCTGAGGCAAATAAAACAGTGACCGGAAGACTGCTAACAATAGGTATCGGCTGAGGCAAATAAAACAGTGACCGGAAGACTGCTAACACTAGGTATCGGCTGAGGCAAATAAAACAGTGACCGGAAGACTGCTAACACTAGGTATCGGCTGAGGCAAATAAAACAGTGACCGGAAGACTGCTAACACTTCAATAGGTATCGGCTGAGGCAAATAAAACAGTGACCGGAAGACTGCTAACAATAGGTATCGGCTGAGGCAAATAAAACAGTGACCGGAAGACTGCTAACAATAGGTATCGGCTGAGGCAAATAAAACAGTGACCGGAAGACTGCTAACAATAGGTATCGGCTGAGGCAAATAAAACAGTGACCGGAAGACTGCTAACACTAGGTATCGGCTGAGGCAAATAAAACAGTGACCGGAAGACTGCTAACACTAGGTATCGGCTGAGGCAAATAAAACAGTGACCGGAAGACTGCTAACACTAGGTATCGGCTGAGGCAAATAAAACAGTGACCGGAAGACTGCTAACACTAGGTATCGGCTGAGGCAAATAAAACAGTGACCGGAAGACTGCTAACACTAGGTATCGGCTGAGGCAAATAAAACAGTGACCAGAAGACTGCTAACACTAGGTATCGGCTGAGGCAAATAAAACAGTGACCGGAAGACTGCTAACACTAGGTATCGGCTGAGGCAAATAAAACAGTGACCGGAAGACTGCTAACACTAGGTATCGGCTGAGGCAAATAAAACAGTGACCGGAAGACTGCTAACACTAGGTATCGGCTGAGGCAAATAAAACAGTGACCGGAAGACTGCTAACAATAGGTATCGGCTGAGGCAAATAAAACAGTGACCGGAAGACTGCTAACACTAGGTATCGGCTGAGGCAAATAAAACAGTGACCGGAAGACTGCTAACACTAGGTATCGGCTGAGGCAAATAAAACAGTGACCGGAAGACTGCTAACACTAGGTATCGGCTGAGGCAAATAAAACAGTGACCGGAAGACTGCTAACAATAGGTATCGGCTGAGGCAAATAAAACAGTGACCGGAAGACTGCTAACACTAGGTATCGGCTGAGGCAAATAAAACAGTGACCGGAAGACTGCTAACACTAGGTATCGGCTGAGGCAAATAAAACAGTGACCGGAAGACTGCTAACAATAGGTATCGGCTGAGGCAAATCATTTGTCCTCATCCTCCTTTCCGTCACTATATTAAGAGGGATGCCCGGGTATCAGCAGTAGTGCTTTCACATTTGTTCCCTTGGAGTGGGGATACACTCCATGTGCTGTGTCTCATATATTAGAGGTTGCAAGATGTGAGTGATGTTCTGTATACCGCACTCTATTTATGTGTTTGCTGTTTTTTTTTCAGTCTTAAAGGGACAGTGTACACCAGAATTTTTATTGTTTAAAAAGATAGATAAACCCTTTATTACCCATTCTCCAGTTTTTCATAACCAACACAGTTATATTAATACACGTTTTACCTCTGTGATTACCTTGTATCTAAGCCTCTGCAGCCTGCCCCCTTATTTCAGTTCTTTTGACAGACTTGCATTTTAGCCAATCAGTGCTGACCCCTAGGTAACTCAACGGGCATGAGGACAATGTTATCTATATGGCACACATGAACTAACGCCCTCTAGTTGTGAAAAATGTAAAAATGCATTCAGATAAGAGGCGCCTTCAAGGGCTTAGAAATTAGCATATGAGCCTACCTAGGTTTAGCTTTCAACGAAAGAATACCAAGAGAACAAAGCAAAATTGATGATAAAAGTAAATTAGAAAGTTGTTTAAAATTGTATGCCCTATCTTAATTATAAAAGTTTCTTTTTGACTAGATTGTCCCTTTAAGCAGCATCACCAGCTATACCTAAGTGCAACAGCAGCAGAAACGCTGTAGAGTAGATCCCTTATCCATACATGGTGAGATTGCTTTATTATATAGTTACTGTGATTTCAATGTAAAGGGACATTGTTTGATTAATTTATTATAGTTGTATTGAAAAGTGGGATATACTGTTGAGATTGTATTTCTAAAAGTTTAAAGTAATTTCTGGACAAGGGGACCATTTGGCTCTGATTTCTTCAGATATATATTGATTGGGTTATTTTTTTCATGTTTTATTAAAGGTTTTATAAGGAATTTAATTTGACTGTAATGTCCCTATAAGGTAAAAAAAGATCTGAAACAATAATACTAAAGGATAGGACCATATGGAATTCAATATAAAAGTTATAGCTAGGCATAGGACCTGCAGTTATTTGTAACTTAGCTTTGTGTTCTGAACTTACAAACATCAGGCGGGTGGGTATGTTATCCGACTGTACCAGCGGGTTTTTATACAGCCACACCTCTTCCGGTTGGATAACACGTTGGAACGGGTCCAGGAACTCTGTAAACCTTGAGAGAAAAACACAGGAAGGAGTCAGTCAATTTGGCTAATTTACAGATCAACTTTACTCTATCTTTCTTAGCCACACTCTGAAAAGTCAGGATTTCCTGATATCCCACAGTGATAGTAACTGAATAATATGAGCTTCAGTTATTCTGCTATAGATGCTCGAGTGGAGGATAATGTAGTAGATATATAACGCACTATTCTACCTTATAGAAAGGAAATATTCGAGATTAAAATATACTTGTAATAGCAGAAAATGTTTCTAGAAAAAGTTATTACCATTTTGGGGGCATATCTAGATATGCTGTTTATGCCCGGTGCACCAGCCTGCTCAGAGAGACAGTGGTTAAATGATTCATGTCAGAGATTACTCAAGTTCAGACCTCCCAACTGATCCGGATACTTTGAGATTGTCACTGTTGGGAGGTTTACCCATTGCTCTGATTCTCTCTGGCCAGGGAAAATATCCTAGTTTTTTAGGGCATGCCCCCAGATCTGCTCAGGACTTACCCTACCCTGCCCACTACATGCCCAACCTTGACTGTGACACTTTTGTGGTGCCTTGCACAAGCACACAGGAGGTACACTACCTACATGCCCCCTTGGCCTTTCTGTCTGGGAAATGTTGAGTGGTATGTAATTTGCACCAAAACAATAACCACTGGCTACATGAACAGGTGGAATGTTTGAAATTGGATGCACCAGTTACGTACAGTATATATGCCAGAGATGGTACTAAGTCATTCTTCCAAGTCACAAGTAAGTCTGTTTTTGCATTCAAGTCTCAAGTCAAGTCCTGAGTCAACACAGGCAAGACCCAAATCAACACAGGAAGGTCCAAGTCAAGTTGCAAGTCCTCAACTTAAGCTTTGACTCGTAAACAAGTAATTAGTGCTCTTTGCTCTTAGTATCAGACTATTAATTCCTATGGTAAACTTATACTAATTTATTTCAGCAAGGCTTTTACAATATGTTTATGACTTCCCAGTTCAATTTCATTTAAGATTAAGAACAGACTATTTTCACTAAGGGCACCCATCTATCTCTGTTCAATCTGTCTGCCTAGTGATGTGCTTGAAAGTGGGGTATAAACTTAAAGGGGCATTGTACACTAGAATTTTCTTTGCATACATGTTTTGTAGATGATCCATTTATATAGCCTGTCTGGGAGTGTTTTTGTAAAAATTAATAGTTTTGCTTATGTTTAATAACATTGTGCTGATTTTCAGACTCCTAACCAAGCCCCAAAGTTTAAGAAGTATACTGATGTCTACAGATTCCTGTGGCTCCCGTTTGTATAATCTGTCTTTTCATATGCAGGGAAGGGGGAGGGGGAGTGTTTGTTTTTCCTGTTTTCCCAGCCCCTTTCACTGGGTGTCCCTGTCTAACCTCATCAACAGTGCTAAACTGGGAGCTTTTAAGTAAGTCTTTAAAAGGTTTTATGCTGGATGTTTAGATCAGTATCCGTGCATATTCTTCTTTATAGTATTGTCTTTTACATGCAGTTATATGAAAATTGGTGTCTAATAACTAAGTGTAACAAAGACAGAATTATTTTATAGAAATAATACAACTGCTATACACGTTGCATGTGTGTGTGAGAGAGAACGTGTGTCATTCAGTGTTGTTATATCTAAGCCCTAGAACAATTATTTGCTACCTCAAGGAAATAGATTAGGAAACAACATGTGAGAGAGGAAACACAGATGCAGAAGAAATAACTGCTACCATACTTCATCCCATACCTTACAAGTGAGAGAGGAAACACAGATGCAGAAGAAATAACTGCTACCATACTTCATCCCATACCTTACAAGTGAGAGAGGAAACACAGATGCAGAAGAAATAACTGCTACCATACTTCATCCCATACCTTACAAGTGAGAGAGGAAACACAGATGCAGAAGAAATAACTGCTACCATACTTCATCCCATACCTTACAAGTGAGAGAGGAAACACAGATGCAGAAGAAATAACTGCTACCATACTTCATCCCATACCTTACAAGTGAGAGAGGAAACACAGATGCAGAAGAAATAACTGCTACCATACTTCATCCCATACCTTACAAGTGAGAGAGGAAACACAGATGCAGAAGAAATAACTGCTACCATACTTCATCCCATACCTTACAAGTGAGAGAGGAAACACAGATGCAGAAGAAATAACTGCTACCATACTTCATCCCATACCTTACAAGTGAGAGAGGAAACACAGATGCAGAAGAAATAACTGCTACCATACTTCATCCCATACCTTACAAGTGAGAGAGGAAACACAGATGCAGAAGAAATAACTGCTACCATACTTCATCCCATACCTTACAAGTGAGAGAGGAAACACAGATGCAGAAGAAATAACTGCTACCATACTTCATCCCATACCTTACAAGTGAGAGAGGAAACACAGATGCAGAAGAAATAACTGCTACCATACTTCATCCCATACCTTACAAGTGAGAGAGGAAACACAGATGCAGAAGAAATAACTGCTACCATACTTCATCCCATACCTTACAAGTGAGAGAGGAAACACAGATGCAGAAGAAATAACTGCTACCATACTTCATCCCATACCTTACAAGTGAGAGAGGAAACACAGATGCAGAAGAAATAACTGCTACCATACTTCATCCCATACCTTACAAGTGAGAGAGGAAACACAGATGCAGAAGAAATAACTGCTACCATACTTCATCCCA